>NW_007089487.1:183486-183948 GCF_000164805.1 Carlito syrichta
CCCGGGGGGCGCCCGGGGGGGGGGGGGCGTTAGGGCTGGCGGGCCCGGAGCCCCCGAGCTCAGGAACGTGGGGCTGAGCGGGGGAGGGAGGGGGCGTCCGCGGAGCCCCGAGCGCGAGCGTGCCGGCGAAAGGTTGGGGCGCGGGGTCCCGGGGCGCCTGATCATGGGGGGGCGAGAAAGAGGAAGGAGGGGCAGTTCCCCCCCGGACCGACGCCCCGACTTGGTTAAAGAGTGAGGAAGGGGGTCTAGGGGAGCCCCCAGCTCGGTGTGCCTGCGAGCCCACGGAAATGGGGGTCCCCGGGGCGACCCAAATCCAGGAGTTTGGCCTGTGCGCCTGAGAGGGCGCCTTCCAGCCCCCCCATTCCGGGAGTCTGGGGCTCGGGGCGGGGGGAGGGCCCCGGGGACGCCCCGAATCTGGGATCCGGGAAGTGAAAGTGAGAAGACGGGGCCGGGAGCCCCCGG
>NW_007089487.1:184283-195352 GCF_000164805.1 Carlito syrichta
CGGGGGAAGTTGGAGGGGGCGGTCTTCGTCTGTCCTGCCGGCGAAACACCGGACGTGTAGGCTGAGTCGGGTCAGAGTCCGCAAACTCGGGCTCGCTGCCTGTTTTTCAGGGCCCGCGAGCTGAGAATTTTAAGACTTTTTTAAACGCGGTTCAAAGAGATAATCGAAAGAGCGCTCTTTTTTGAAAACCATAGGAAACTGGATTTTATTTTATGCTATTGAATCTAGTGCTTGCAATTCGTTTACAGGTTGGCCAGCTGGCCCGTGGGTCAAGTTCTGCCAGGTTGTCTTTGTAAATAAAGTTTTATTGGCACGGGGCCACGCCCATTTCTTTGAGCAATGGGTCAGGCTGCTTGTACAGGGGCAGAGTTCATTGGTTAGACAAAGACCGCATGGTACATGTGAAAAGTAAAATATTTACTATGTGGTCCTTTACAGAAAATGCTTGCCCAACTCCCCACCCAGCCCCTCAAGGTGGTAGATTCAGCTATAAATAGGACAAAAACATCCAGACTCTCATAGGGCTTGTGAGAGTCATCTAGTGAAGGAACGTTGACAATAAACAGAATAAATAAGTAAATGGGTGTATAGTTATTCGAGAGAAGAGGCCGGGAGGTCAGGAGAAAAAAGCTTGTTCCGAGAGGAGGTAGGAGGGACAATTCAAGGGAAGATTGGGCCTCACTCCCTGATACCAAAACTCAGTGGATTGTTTGACTCAACCTTAAAATGAACTTTAGAGTGGCCAGCAAAACTTTCAAAGTTTGTTAGGGAAAAAAGAGAAGGAAAAAGAAACAGTCATGACAGAAAGACCTGCCACGTGCTCGTTTCTCGACAAAAAGAAAAACTGCACTTTTGCTCTTAACTACAAGCTAGATATGGCGGCCTAGTTACTGATATGCTAATGAGGGTGGAGCACAGGTAACTGCTGCCCTCTCTGCCTCTGATTGGAGGAGGGGTGGGTTTATGATCATGTCTGTGGTTTTGTTCTGTTAAGGGGTGGGGTGGCGCCTTTTACCTTCAATGGGGAACTGGAGGGTTTTTAATGATTATGAGCTGAAAGGTTCGGCTGTCCTATTTTTACATCGGATGGGATTTTCTTTTGATAGGCTGCGGAGTGGGGTAGGCTGGTGAGTTCACATTCCAGCTTGACCTGCAGTTAAAAAAAAAAAAGTAATAAAAAATATCTGAGCCGGGCGTAGCAGCTCATGCCTGTAATCCCAGCACTTTGGGAGGCTGAGGTAAAGGGACTGCCTGACCCCAGGGGTTCAAAACCAACCTGGGCAACTTGGCAAGATCTTGTGTCTACAATAAATCAAAAAATTAGCCGGGTGTAACGGCGGAGGCCTGTAGTTCCAGCTACTTGGAAGGCTGGGGCGGAAGGACCACCTGAGTCCAGCAGGTGAAGGCTGCAGAGGCTTTGTGTGTGCCACTGCACTCCAGCCTGAATGACAGAGTGAGACTCTGACTCAAAAAAGAAAAACAAACAAACAAACACGAACACTTCCTAAAACCTGCCTACAAGAAATTGATCTATCCATACCTAGCTTGTGATAGCTACCTTACCTCAACCCCCATTCGTTCATTCAACAAGTAATAACATTGGTGAGCATTGATTAAATTGTGCCAGAAATTGACCTAAGCATTTTTAATATGCTAGCTCATTAAATTTTACAATTATATCCTGAGAAAGATACTAGGCATGATGCCCATTTTGCAGATCAGGAAACTGAGGCCCAGAAAGAATTAGTATATTTGCCCACTGTCAAACAGTTTGTGAGGGATTGGAATGCCAGCAGTCTAGTGCCAAAACCCATGCTCTTGACCGTTAAATGGGTGGTTTTCAAACATTGTTGACCCCAACACACAGCAGGAAATGCATTACCCAGAGGCCCAGTCCGCTCACAAAATAACTAACACAAAATTTTCAGTCGGGCTCGGTGGCTCAGCCTGTAATCCCGTGCCTTTGGAAGGCTGAGGTGAGTGGATTGCCTGAGCCCGTGGGTTCCAGTAGGTCGAGGCTGCGGTGGCCGGGAGCGGGCACTGCACTCCAGTCTGGGCGACGGAGTGAGACTCCGACTCAAAAATAAATAAAGAAAGAAAAATAAAATAAAATAAAGAAAACAACAGAAAGCAGGCCCTTGGGTGTGGCTGGAGTACAAGTGAAGAGGGGGCAGGAGGGTGTGGGTAGGGCCAGTGAGTCAGAGGATGGTGTTGGTCAGTTCATCGGAGGCCTCATAGACCATGGGAAGGAGTCCTGATTAGATTGGCCAGCCAGTGGAGGGTTTCACACAGGGGGAGATGTAATCTGATCTCTGATGTTCTTTATTTGATTGTTATTATATTTAGAGACTCTGACTCTGTTGCCCAGACTGTTGCAGTGGCTTGATCATAGCTCGTTGCAGCCTTGAACTCCTGGACTCAAGTGATCCTCCCATCTCAGCCTCCCAAGTAGCTAGGACCATAGGTACTACTATACCCAGCTAAATTTTTTGTTTTGGTTTGGGTTTTGTGTCAGTATCCCACTCTGTCACCCATGCTGGAGTGTAGTAGAATGATCATGGCTCACTGCAGCCTCAAACTCCTGAGCTCCAGTGATCCTCTTGCCTCAGCCTCCCAAGAAGCTGGGACTACAGGTGTGTCTCACCATACTCGACTAGTTTTTTTTTTAAAAATTTTGTGACCTCCCAAAGTGCTGAGATTACAGGCATAAGCCACTGTACCCGACTGATTTCTTAACCCTTTCAAATGTGTAAAACTCTGCTGTCTTGAAGAAGAAATCATGAGAGAAAAATACTTTGAGATAAATGAAGCAAAAACACAACCAAGATTTATGGATGCAGCTAATGCAGAGGGAAATTTAGAGTTGTAAATACCCATATTAATAAAGAAATGGAAGAAGAAAGTTCTCAGATCAATAACCTTCTATTTCAAGAAACTGTAAAAAGAAGAGTAAACCAAACCCAAAGATATAGAAGGATGGAAATAATAACAATATGAGTAGAAACAAGTGAAATAGAGAAAAGATAGAATCAATAAAGCTACAAGCTGGTTCATTGAAAAAAAAAATCAACAAAATTGACCAAAAGAGAGAGAGAGAGAGAGAGAGAGAGAGAGAGAGAGAGAGAAGACTCAAATTAGTAAAATCAGGACAGAAAGAAGGGACATCACTACCAACCTTACAGAAGTAACAATGAGAAAGTAAGACTATGAACAATTGTATGTCAACAGATTAGATAACCTAAACAAAACCTAGTAACCAACAAGTATCTTTAGTGAAAATGAACACATTCCTAGAAGCTACCAAAACTGATTCAAGAATAAATAGAAAATCTGAATAGATGTATAACAAAATAAAGAAATGAAATAGTAATATCAAAAGACTTTCCAGCTGGGTGTAGTGGCTCAGGCCTGGCATCCTAGCCAGGAGTTTGAGACTAGCCTAAGTGACATAATAAGACCTCACCTCTACAAAAAAAAAAAAAAAAAGAAATCAGAAAATAAGCCAGGTGTGGTGGCATGTGCCTGTAATCCCAACTACTCAGGAGGCCAAGGGAGAAGGATCACCTGAACCCAGGAGTTCAAGGCTGTGGTGAGCCACGATCGTGCCACTGCACTTCAACCTGGGCAGCAGAGTGAGACCCTGACTCAAAACAAAGCAAAACTTCATGCAAAAGCCCAGGGCCAGATGGCTTCACTGGTGAATTCTACCAAATGTTTAAAGAAGGATTAGCACCACTCCCTCACAAACTACATGATGATGGCCTCACAACATTTCACTTATAAACTTTATGAAGGTTTCGCTTGCAATATTTTCAACTTATAATAAGCTTATTAGGTTGCAACCCCATCATACGTTGAGAAACTGAAGCTTTAAAAACAAAAGAGAACATTTCCCAACTTATTTTATAAAGCTGATATTATCTGGGTAACAAAACCACACAAAGACATCACAAGAAGAGAAAACGACAAACCAATATTCTTTTTTATTTTGAAAAGCAAAAATCCTCAATCTCAAATCAAGAAATATATAAAAAGAATTATACACCATGACCAAGTGGGATTTATCCCAAGAATGCAAGACTGATAGGTTCAATAGTTTAAAAAACTACGCTGCCAGGTGCGGTGGCTCAAGCCTATAATCCCAGCACTTTGGGAAGCGGAGGTGAGAGGATGGCCTGAGCCTGCAAGTTTGAGACCAGCCCGGGCAACTTGGCAAGACCTCATCTCTACAATAAATTAAAAAATGAGCCAGTCATTGTGGCATGTGCCTGAGCCCAGCAGGCTGAGGCTGTGGTGGCCAGGAGCGTACCACTGCCCTCCAGTCTGGGTGACAGGGTGAGACTCCAGTTCAAAAAATAAAACAAAATAAAATACTACATTAGTAGAATAAATAAAGAACAAAAAACATGTGATCGTCCCTATAGATGCAGAAAAAACATTTTACAAAATCCAGCACTTTTATGATGAAAACATTCAGCAAATTAGAGATAAAACAGAATAATTCAACCAGATAAAGGGCACCTACAAAAACCTAACGGTTAACATTGTAGTACTTAATAGCAAAAAACTGGGTGCTTTTCTCCTCCTTAGGTCAGGAATAAGACAAAGATGTCTACTCTCAGTGCCTCTAGTCACCATTTCATTAAAGGCTCTAGCCAGGACAAGTAAGCAAGAAAAAGAAATAAAAGGCAACCAAATTGGAAAGAAAGACAAAAAATTGCCTATATTTGCAGATAATACCATCTTGTAATAGAAAAACTAAGGAACCCACTAAACAGCTATTAGAATTAACAAACGAGTTTAGTAAGTTGCAGAGTACAAGATCAATATACAAAACACAATTGTATTTTTATACACTAGCAATGAACAATCTTAAAATGAAATTAAGAAAATAATTTAATGTATAGTAATACCCAAACTAATAAAACAATTGAGAATAAACTTAATAAAAGAAGGTCAGGTGCGGTAGCTCACACTTGTAATCCTAGCATTTTGGGAGGCCAAGGCAGGAGGATTGCTTGAGCCCAGGAGTTCAAGATCAGCCTAGGCAACATAGCGAGACCTTCTCTCTACAATAAATTAAAAAATTAGTGAGGCTTGGTGGCAAGTGCCTGTGGTTCTAGCTACTTGGAAGGCTGAGGCGGAAGGATCACTGAGCCCAGCAGGCCAAGGCTGCAGTGGCTGTGAGCATACCACTGTACTCCAGCCTGGGCAACAGAGTAAGACTTTTATTTAAAAAAAAAAAAAAAAAAAGGCCTCGTCTCTACAAAATAAACTGGACATGGTAGTGCACACCTATAGTCCCAGCTACTTGAGAGGCTAAGGCAGAAGGATCACCTGAGTCCAGGAGGTTGAGAGTGTGGTGAGCCATGATGGTACCTGGGACCAACAGAGTGAAGTCCCAACTCAAAAACAAAAACCAACACTTAATAAAAGAAGCACAGTTGGACTTGGTAGCTTGGTGGCTCAGCCTGTAATCCCAGCACTTTGAGAGACCAAGGTGAGTGGATTGCCTGAGGCTGCAGGTTCAAGACCAGTCTGGGCAACTTGGGGAGACCTCATCTCTACAATACACGAGAAATTAGCCATGGTAGTGTGCGCCTGTAGTTCTGGCTGCTTGGAAGGCTGAGGTGGAAGGATTACCAGAGCCCAACGGGTTGATCCTGGGGTGGTCGAGAATATGCCACCGCACTCCAGCCTGGGTGGCAGAGTGAGACTCCAACTCAAAAAATAAAAAAAGCACAAGACTTGTATACCAAAAAGTACAAAACATCATTGAAGGAAATTAAAGAAGACCTAAATAAGTGGAAAGACATTTCCCATTTATGGACCAGAAGACAATATTATTATTATTATTATTGTTATTGTTATTATTATTATTATTATTATTATTATTATTATTATTATTTTGAGTTGGAGTCTCACTCTGTCACCCAGACTGGAGTGCAGTGGCCACTCCCGGCCACTGCAGCCTCGACCCACTGGGCTCCGGTGATCCTTCCGCCTCTGCCTTCTGAGTGGCCGGAATTACAGGCACACGCTACCATGCCCGGCTGATTTTTTGATTTATTGTAGAGATGAGGTCTCACCAAGTTGCCCAGGTGGGTCTCGAACCCACTGGCTCAGGCAATCCACTCACCTCAGCCTCCCAAAGCTCGAGATTACAGGCTGAGCCACCAAACCCGGCGACAGTATTATTAAGATGGGAAACCTCCTTAAACTGACCCACAGACCCAATGTAATCTCTATCAAAATCCAGCTGACTTTTTTGCAGAAATCAACAAGCTGGTCCTAAGCTTCATATAGAAATGCAAGGAATCCAGAACAGTCCAATCTTGAAAAAGAAAAGGCTGGGCGTGGTGGTTCACACTTTGAGAGACCAAGGTGAGAGGATTGCCTGAGTCCATGGGTTTGAGAGCAACCTGGGCAACTTGGTGAGACCTCATCTCTGCAACAAATACGACAGAAAGAAAAAAGGAAAGAAAGAAAGGAAGGAAAGAAGGAAAGAATGGAAGGAAGGAAGGAAGAGAGAAAACTGGAGAACTCATATTTTCAGATTTTAAAACTTACTACAAAGCTACAGCATGATATTGGCATAAAACTAGACATATAGATAAAGGGAACAACATTGAAACTTCAGAAATAGACTCTCAAATTTATGGTCAATTGATTTTTGGCAAGGACATCAAGATTATTCAGTAGGGTAAAAGTCATCTCTTCAACAAATAGTGCTGGAGCAACTAAATACCTTCACATGCAAAAGAATGATGTTAGACCCCTACCTCACACTGTATACAAAAATGAATTAAAAATAGAACATAGATTACCAGACACAGTGACTCACGCCTGTAATCCCAGCACTTTGGGAGGCCAAGGCGAGAAGATTGCTTGAGTCCAGGAATTCGAGACCACCCTGGGCAACTTGGTAAGACTTCATCTCTGCAATAAATTAAAAAATGAGCCAGGCATGATGGTGCACTCCTGTAGTTCCAGCTACTTGGAAGGCTGAGGTGAAAGGATCGCCTGAGTCCAGCAGATCAAGGCTAAGGTGACCGTGAGTGTGTCACTGCACTCCAATCTGGGAGACAGAATAAGATTCCAACTAAAAAAAATTTTAAAAATTAAAGTATAAAAAACCAGCCAGGCTCGGTGGCTCAGCCTGTAATCTCGTGCCTTTGGGAGGCTGAGGTGAGTGGATTGCCTGAGCCCGCGGGTTTGAGACCCGCCTGGGCAACTTGGCAAGACCTCATCTCTACAATAAATCAAAAATCAGCTGGGCATGGTAGTGTGCACCTGTAGCTCCAGCTACTTGGAAGGCTGAGGCGGAAGGATCGCCGGAACCCAGCAAGTCGAGGTTGCAGTGGCCGGGAGCGGCCACTACACTCCAGCCTGGGTGACAGAGTGAGACTCCAACTCAAAAAAAAGAAAAAAGAAAAAAGAAATAAATAAAAATAAAAATAAAAAACCATGGACCTAAATGTAAAAACTAAAACATTTAAAAGAAAAAAATATAGGAGTAATTCTTTTTTCTTTTTTGAGACAAGGTCTCTGTTGCCCAGGCTGGAGTGCAGGGGCACAATCACAGCCCCCTGTAGGCTTGACCTCCTGGGCTCAAACGATCCTCCCACCTCAGCCTCCTGAGTAGCTGAGACTACAGGCATGCACCACCACACCCAGCTAATTTTTCCTTTTTTTTTTTTTTTTTTTAGAGATTAGGGTCTTGCTGTCTTGCCCAGGCTGGTCTTAAACTCCTAGCCTCAAGCAATCCTCTTGCCTCGGCATCCGAAAGTACTGAGATTACAGGGATAAGCCACTGCATGTGATACAACTGTGATCACTCTACCTGGCCAAATGTACTCTCGGATGACTATCATTTTCTCTCTTTTTCGGCCCTAGGCATTCGGGAGCCACCTCTTCTTTGTCTTCTATGGAAATCTGCTTGAGCTGGAAGACCATCTAAGTCAAGAGCTAAGACGCCCTTTCCTAATGCTAGCTCTGTTTTGTTCATGAGCATGTCTGAATGTGTGTGTTCCCTCAAAATTCAAATGTGGAAGCCTAGACTCCCAGTGCAATAGTATTCAAAGGTGGGGCCTTTGGAAGGTGATTAGGTCCTGTGGAGTCCACCCCCATGAGTTGAATCAGTCCTCTCATAAAAGAGACTTGAAGGCACCTTCTGCCCCTTTCGCCAAGTAAGGACACATAAAAGCGCCATCTGTGAACAAGCCCTCAACAGACACCAAATTTATTGGCACCTTGATCTTGGACTTCCCAGTCTCCAGAACCGTGAGCAACACATTTCTGTTGTTTATAAATTACCCAGTCTGCTCTTGTCTGCAATCCCAGTGCTTTGGGAGACCAAGGCGGGGGATTGCTTCAGGCCAAGCGCTTGAGACGAGTCAGGGCAACATAGTGAGACCCTGTATCTACAAAAAACAAACAAAAAAATGTTTAGGCCAGGCAAAGTGGTTCATGCCTATAATTTCGGCACATTGAGTGGCCAAGGCAGGAGGATTGCTTGAGCCCAGGAGTTGGAGATCAGCTTAGGCAACATAGCAAGACCTCATCTTTGCCCTCCCCACCCCCCAAAATTAGCTAGGTGTGGGATACACTTGTAGTTCCAGCTACCTAAGAGGCTGAGGCAAGAGAATCACCTGAGTCCAAGAGATCAAGGCTGCAGTGAGCCATGATTGTGCCACTGCACTCCAGCTTGGGCGACAGAGTGAGACCCTGATTTTTAAAAATGTTTTAATTAGTAGGCAGGGTGGTACACACTTGTAGTCCTAGTTTCTTGGGAGACTGAGGCAGGAGGGTTGTTTGAGCTCAGGAATTTGAGGCTACAATGAGTTATGATTGTATCACTGCACTCCAGCCTGGGCAACAGAGAAAGACCCTGTCTCTAAATAACTAAATAAATGAATTACCCAGTCTAAGGCATTTTGTGTTACAGCAGCCAGAATGGACTAAGACACTGAGGAACACATGCTTCTTTACAAACAAACTCAGCGTTCACAAGCCCATCCCAATTTGGTAGCAACTTCCTTTGGTCCGCTGCCAAGTCAGCCACCACCTCTTGTCCTATGGTTTCTGGCATAAGGCAGACATCAGGTCAGATATCACATGCCCCCTGCTCTGAAGGGGTTTTATTTGAGCCTACGTGTGCCCTTGAAGGCACTTTCACCAGAATCAGGGTGATGGACAACCAGACCCCTCCCCAGACCCACCCCTCATCACCCCAGAAGTTCTCTGCCAAGACATTCTTTCTAAAAGTCCTCTTCCGGTTGGGCATGGTGGCTCACATGTATAATCCCAGCACTTTGGGAGACTGAGGTGGGAGGATCGCTTGATTCCAGGAGTTCGAGACCTGCCTGGGCAATAGAGCGAGACCTTGTCTCTACAAAAAATAAAAAAAATTAACCTGGCATGGTGGCATGTGCCTGTAATCCCAGTTACTCGGAAGGCTGAAGCAGAAGGATCACCTGAGCTCAGGAGGTTGAGACTGCAGTGAGCCATGATGGCGCTATGGCACTCAAGCCTGGGCAACAAAGTAGAGGAAGAGGAAGAAAAAGAGGGAGAGGGTGAGAGAGCAGGAGAGAGACAGAGAAAAGAAGAAGAAGAGGAGGAGAAGAGAAGAAAAGAAACCGATAGTGAAATGCCAAACCACTATAGGCTGAAAAGAGGCCATTTTGGTTATATTAGAACAGTCTCACTTAGAAAAGACCTAAAAACTTGTATTCTCTTGAAGCTGAGTTGGGCTGAACCTAAAAGCTGCTTGAATTCAAAGCATACATTCCACTCTGCCCTCCCTCCTATCCATCTGTGACTATAGGGACACCAGACTGTTATAGGCCAGGGATCTGGGAGTAAAAAATTGTTACAGTTAAGTTTTCTCTCATGTCCAGATGTTGCAATTGTCTGCCCCTTCCTCTAAAAAACTGTAAAAGAACATATTGTAAATTTCAAAATGTTGTCTACGGTGTCAACATGACCTGGAGACTTTGTGTCACGCCAGTGGTCAAGTATCAAAAATTCTTGATGTACATTTTGAGTCATGCTGAAGCTACAAGTAGGCTTCAAGCTCGAGGTGGGTGAAGGGCCATGAATTTGGGGTATAAATACTGGAATGGGCCGGGCTCGGTGGCTCAACCTGTCATCCCAGCATTTGGGAGGCTGAGGCGAGTGGATTGTCTGAGCCTGCGGGTTCGAGACCAGGCTGGGCAACTTGGCGAGATCTCGTCTCTATAATAAAATAAAAAATAGCCGGGCGTGGTAGTTCACGTCTGTCTGTAGTTCCCGCTACTCGTAAGGCTGAGGCAGAAGGATCGCTGAAGCCCAGCATGTCGACGCTGGGGTGGCCGTGAGTGTGCCACTGCACTCCAGCTTGGGCGAAGGAGTGGAACTTCAACTAAAAAAAAAAAATACTAGAATGAATTTGTGTTGCTTGCAGCAGCAGGTCTTTTTGGCAATGGAGGCGATCCGTCTCCTTACAACCTGGTTATAGAAATTAAACACTCTCTTTTCTCCCAGTCTCTGCCTCTCGTATTTTATTTTATTTATTCTTTGAGTGGGGGTCTCACTCTGTCACTCAGGCTAGAGTGCAGTGGCATACTCATGGCCACAGCAGCCTCGACCCACTGGGCTCAGGTGATCCTTCCGCCTCGGCCTTCCAAGTAGCTGGAACCAGAGATGAGTGCCACCACACCTGGCTAATTTTTTAATGGATTGTAGAGACGAGATCTCACCAAGTTGCCCAGGCTGGTCTTGAACCCCTAGGCTCTGCCTCTCAAAGTGCTGGGATTACCAGCATGAACCACCGCCCCTGGCTGCCTCTTGTATTTTAATTGGTTGCGAAGGATAGCAGCCGATATATTGGATCGGGCTGTAACAAAACCAGCAGGCACAAACTTCTTTCCCAAATCTCTATTATTAAACACATTTTTTATTTTTTATTATTATTTATTTTTGAGTTGGAGTCTCACTCTGTCGCCCAGACTGGAGTGCAGTGGCCGCTCCCGGCCACCGCAGCCTCGACCTGCTGGGCTCCAGCGATCCTTCTGCCTCAGCCTTCCGAG
>NW_007089487.1:195372-214089 GCF_000164805.1 Carlito syrichta
GCGGCTAATTTTTTGATGTATTGTAGAGATGAGGTCTCGCCAAGTTGCCCAGGTGGGTCTCGAACCCACGGGCTCAGACAATCCACTCATCTCAGCCTCCCAAGACATGGGATTATAGGCTGAGCCACCGAACCCGGCTTAAATACATTTTTTAAATTGTAGTAAAATATATACAACATACAATTTATCATCTTAACCTTTTTTTTTTAGTTGGAATCTCATTCCATTGCCCAGGCTGGAGTGCAGTGGTACACTCACGGCCACCCAAGTGTCGACTTGCTGGGCTCCGGCAATCCTTCTGCCTCAGACTTCCAAGTAGCTGGAACTACAGGCACGCACTACCACACCTGTCTAATTTTTTTTTTTTTTTTTTATTGTAGAGACCAGGTCTCTCCAAGTTGCCCAGGCAGGTCTTGAACCTGCGGGCCAGGTAATCCACTAACCTTGGCCTCCCAAAGTGCTGAGATTACAGGCTGAGTCACCGAGCCCAGCCCATCTTTACCATTTTTAAGTACACAGTACAGTGGCATTAAGTACTTTTATACTGTTATGCAATCATCACAACCATCTGTCTCCAGAACTTTCTCATCTGCCCAAATGGAAACTGTCCCCATGAATCACTAATCCCCAAACCCTCCCCAGCCCCTGGCACTCACCGCTCTACCTTCTGTCTCTATGAATCTGATGGACTCTAGGGACCTCATGTATTGTCCTTTTGTGACTGGCTTCTTACACTGAGCATTACGTCTTCAAGTTCATCCATGTTGTCGCCTATGTCAGAATTTCCTTCCTTTAGGTGACTGAACCATATTCTACTGTATGGATAGACCACACTGTGTTTCCATCCACCCACTGATGGGCCCTAGGGTTGTTTCCACCTCTCAGTCATTGTGAATCATGTTATTGTGAACACGGATGTACAAGTATCTGTTGAAGTCTCTGCTTTCAATTCTTTGGTTGCCCTAATCTCTCAAGATTAGATGAGTTGAAACATCGAAGACACTCTTCCATATGTGTAGGGTGTCAAGCCTCCAGTTATAATCCAGGAAGGAGATGTGAGATTCAGCCTTAGCCTTCCATTGCACTTCTTACAATTTCCCGCTCAAACAGTGATTATACCAGTGGTGCCAAAAAAACCCTCGTATACACACTTTAAGAGGTGTTAAGAGATATTTGCCATCGTCAGAAGTGTCTGGACACTGATGGTAACAACTCAGAGCACCTCTTGTAATTGCAAAAGTCAAACGTGACTTGTATTTGTCTTTTGTTATTGGTATATATTAAGTATTACTTTTTTTTTTTTTTTTTCTTAAGTTGGAGTCTCACTCTGTTGCCGAGGCTGGAGTGCAGTGGCACACTCCCAGCCACTGCAACCTTGACCTGCGGGGCTCCGGCGATCCTTCCGCCTCAGCCTTCCAAGTAGCCGGAATAGAGGCACGCGCTACCACGCTCCGCTAATTTTTGATTTATTGTAGAGACGAGGTCTCACCAAGTTGCCCGGGGCCTGGTCTTGAACCCGCGGCCTCAGGCAATCCACTCGCCTCGGCCTCCCAAGTGCTGGGATGACAGACTGAACCACCGAGCCCAGCCTAGTATTAAAATCTTAATTCAGCTTTTTTTTCCTTTCTTAAAATGTATACTTTATTTTGGCACCCTCTGTATATTACATTAGGGCAGGAGAGACCAGGTGTGAATAGTCTGCAGAAAATTTCAGCTTGGACTTTCGCCATGTTTGGTCACTGGGAGCATCCCAGTCTCTCTAGGTCTTGCATATAATGTTTACCTATTCCAAAGAAGTCACAGGGAGTGACACTGGTTTATTAAATTTAGGAGAGGTCACTGATGACAACAGGTCAGTGAAGAATCTGCACCTCAGGACAGTTTAGCAAACGGTTGTTTGTTTTGTTTGTTTGCTTGAGTCAGAGTCTCACTCTGTCACCCAAGCTGGAGTGCAGTGGCACACTCAACGGCCACCACAACCTTGACATGCTGGGCTCAGGTGATCCTTCCGCCTCAGCCTTCCAAACAGCTGGTACTACAGGTGTGTGCCACCATGCCTGGCCTATTTTTTTTTTATTTATTGTAGAGATGAGATCTCGCCAAGTTGCCAGTCACACCCCTGGGCTCAGGCAATCCTCTCAGCTTGACCTCCCAAAGTGCTGGGATTACAGGCGTGAGCCACCACAGCCAGCACAGTTTAATAATCAAGCAAGTTAATTATTCAAATTTCTTATGCAGTGTTTACAATCACATGGTTTAAGAGTGACGACTGTATTATCTTTAGTTGCAAGGTTACCTGCATCCCATGATGGGTCACCTGCATCCCATGACTTATTGCTGGGAATATGTGCATATACTACAGAGACCAACCTTGGCCAGGGGTTGCTCCCTGGGGGGAGGGGCAGAAAGAAACCAGGTATATATCTAGAGACAGAAAAAAAACTTACACCCCAACATTTACCACCCGTATGTTACATTAAGGCGGGAGGAACCGGGTGTGAATTTCCTGCCGAAAATTTCAGCTTTTGGACTTACACTCCATTTGGTCACTGGCAGCTTCCCAGTGCCCCTATGGTGGCCCAAGTAATGTCATATCAAATTAGCTGGGCATGGTGGTGTACATCTGTAGTCCCAGCTAATCAGGGAGACCGAGGAAGGAGAATCACCTGAGCCCAGGAGGTCGAGGCTGCGATAAGCTATGATCTCATCACTGCACTCCAGGCTGGGCGACAGAGTGAGACTCTCATTCCAAAAAAAAGGTGGAAACAGCCCTAATGTCCATCCATGAATGAGCCAATAGACAAATTGTGATATATTTGCAAAATGAAATATTACTTGGCCATGATAAGGATAAAGTCCTGACACAGGCTGCCATGTGGATAATCCTTTTTAAAACATGATGTTTGGTGAGAGAAGCCAGACACAGGGACCGTGTAGTGTGTGATCCCTTTTATTTTTTTTATTTTTAAATTTATTTATTTATTTAAAGAGACAGGCTGTTGTTATGTTGCCTGTGCTGGAATGGTGTGGCTATTCACAGTGTGATCACAGTGCACCACAGCCTTGAATTCTTGGAGTCAAATGATCCTCCTGCTTCAGCCTCCCCAGTAGCTGGGACTACAGGTGTGTGCCACCACACCCAGCCTATGAGTCCATTTATATGTATGTTCAGAACAGGCAAATCCACAGAGACAGAAAGTAGATTAGTGGCTTCCAGGGGCTGGGGAAAGGGAAAAATGAGACGTGACCGCTAATGGGTCTGGTGTCTTCTTTGGGGGTGATAAAAATATTCTGGAATTAGATAGTGGTGATGGTTGCACAATACTTTATACCTAAAGCCACTGAATTATACACTTTAAAAAGGTGAAGGTGGGCTCAGTGGTTCACGCCTGTCATCTCAGCACTTTGGGAGATGGTGGAGAGAGGATTGCCTGAGCCCAGGGGTTCGAGACCAGCCTGGGCAACTTGATGAGACCTCATCTCTACAATAAATCAAAAAACTAACCAGGCGTGGTGGCACACACCTATAGTTCCAGTTACTTGGAAGGCTGAGTTGGAAGGATTGCCTCAAAAAACAAACAAAACCAAAATGATTTTGTTATATGTTATATGACATATATATATATTGTTTTGTTATATGTCATTATGTTATATGAATGATACCTGAATACATATTTTTAAAATGTCTTTTTAAAACCCTGAAAGTTCCATATTTTGGGAAATTCCTCAATCCTGAGCAAACGGGATGGTTAGTAACCAAAGCTGTTACTTGTAGGGTTGACAGAAGCCAGGTTGGCATTGCGTCCCCATGGTCCTTTGCTGACTTCTAGTCTCACTGAAGAAAGGGCTTTGCAATCAAATGAAGAAATGACTCTGCGATCCCCACAGCTTGTTAAAGACCCTGAGAAGTCCTGAAATCCATCGTAGTTATGATCACAGCCTTTGAAAAAGTTCAAAGTTTGTTTGAATTCTAAGTCTGCTGCCGGTTAGCTGTGTGCTCTTAGGTAAGTCATATAACCCTATAAACCATAGTTTCCTTTTCTGTTAAAAAAAAAAAAAGTACATACCTCATGGGACTGTCATGAGGATTAAGTGGGATAAATGAACCCTGTCATATGCCTGGGATATGACAAGTACCTAAGAGTTGTCACTTTTTATTTTTATTTGTTTATTTATTTTTGAGTCAGAGTCTCACTCTGTCGCCCAGGTTGGAGTGCAGGGGCCCACTCATGACCCCACAACCTCGACCTGCTGGGCTCAGGTGATCCTTCTGCCACAGTCTTTGACATAGCTGGAACTACAGGTGTGCACCACCATGCCTGGCTATTTTTTTTTTTAATTGTAAAGCCAAGTTACCCAGGCTGGTCTCGAACTTGTGGGCTCAGGAAATTCTCTCACCTCTGCCTCCCAAAGTGCTGGGATTATAGGAGTGAGTCACTGCTCTCAGCTGAGTTGTCACTTAAAAAAAACACAAAAACTATTTTATGTCAATAAACTTGCTTTCATGTTACCTCATTGGCTTGCTCTTGAATTCTTTCCTGTGCAGAGTCGAGAACCCACTTGGCTTCTTGGAAGGAAACCTGTAACATCAGTAATGACATCCTATCACTTCTGACTTGTTAGAAGTCAGTAAATCTAGCCTACATTCCAGGGGATGGGATTATATAGGATGCAACTATGAGAAAGTGGAGGTCTGGGGGCCAGTGCAGTCTGTCTGCCACACTGGGGCACAGAAGGGTTCTGTCACTTGTCCATGCTTACACAGCCAGCTAGTACATTGCAAAGTTGGGATTTGAACCCAGACAGACAGTATGGCTCTAAAACCCAAATGCTTGTCCTGTACCCAGTACCACATCACCTCTACACTTTGGCAACCTGCTTCTATATGCCGATAATATTTCTGGGAAAATAATAAACTAAGAATACCAGCCTAGGCAATAATAAAAAATTTAGCCAGACCAGGGGCAGTGGCTCGCGCCTATAAACCCAGCACTTGGGGAGGCTGAGGCAGGAGAATTGCTTGAGCCCAGGAGTTTCAGACCAGCCTAGGCAACATAGCAAGACCTTGTTTCTGTAAAAAAATAAAAAAACTGGCCAGCTGTAGCGTTGTACACCTGTATTCTCAGTTACTCAGAAGGCTGAGGCAGGCACTCAGGAGTTGGAGGCTGGGGTGAACTGTGATTGTGCCACTGAACTCAGTTCAGGCAGCAGAGGGGGGACCCCGACTCAAAAAATAATAGTAAGCAAAGAATATCAATAACAGTAGGAGAGAAGATTAACCTTTCATCGTAAATCTTTTTGTGTCGTTGGGTTGGTTGTCTGTGTTTTCTCCTGTGTGTTTACCAATCACAAATATTATCTTTTCAATCAATTTTTTTTTTGCCAAGAAAACCCCAAACGTGTGATAAAAATGAAAGAAATAGAAAACAAAAATTGAACACAAAATTTGTAATGGTCTGTTAACAAGGAAAGAATTAGCAAAACCGTAGAACCACTGACAATTTTGAGTAAGAGCTTGATTTGAGAACCGCATCTCCCTTGGAGATTTCCTGCTGTCTTTGAGAGAATGTGCCCTCAATGATTATTCAAACTTCTTTTCTCTCCCAGACAGGCTTCTTCCTAATTGACTGTTTTTATTTAATTAATGACTTATAATTACCCAGCACTGGTAGAAATTTACAGGCCATTTATGCATTAATGGGTGACTTTGAAGAGCCTCTGATTTGGCAGAAACCCGAGTCTGAGTATCTGATCCTTTCAAGAGCCCATAAAAGGACAATTTCCATAATGACGGGACTTCTGAATAGTGGATTTTGTGGAAAAAGCACCTGAGTGCCTCAGAGACCTTTTGATTTCTCTCTTGGCGTTCCCATTCTCCATTGCCACATTCCTCTATGACATCAAACCATTTCCATAGCAAAGGGTTGTGCCCTGCAGTCTTCCAAAGGGCGGGCTGAATATATACGTCAGACATATTAAAGAAACACATATATACACTCGTTTTTTTCAGCCAAAGGTGTTGACTGCTTCTAGGCAACCAGGAAATAGGGGAATAAAATGACCATGCCTGTGTTCCGTGTTGACTGCAAATGCATGGGAGAGAGAAAGAAAAGAGGAAGATCAGGGGAAAAAAAGGAAAGAGGAAGGAGAATTTAAAGAGAAAATGAAAAAGG
This sequence comes from Carlito syrichta, assembly GCF_000164805.1. Classification (NCBI taxonomy): domain Eukaryota; kingdom Metazoa; phylum Chordata; class Mammalia; order Primates; family Tarsiidae; genus Carlito; species Carlito syrichta. The sequence continues at coordinate 201,546 of NW_007089487.1, forward strand.
TGAGGAAGAAAAGGAAAGAGGTTCAAAACAACAGAACGAGAAGCCAAAAGTTTTGGCTTGGTGTGGTGGCTTATGCCTATAATCCCAGCACTTTGGGAGGCCAAGGCAGGAGGATCACGAACCCAGGAGTTCACAATCAACCTGGGCAACATAGTGAAGTCATGTCTGTATAAAAAAATGCAAAAATTAGCCAGGCACGGTAGCATGCACCTGTAGTCTCAGCTACTGGGGAGGCTGAGGCGGAAGGATTCCCTGAGCCCAGAAAGGCGAGGCTGCAGTGAGTTGTGATGGTGCCACTACACTACACTCCAGCCTGGGTGACAGAGTGAAACTTCAATGCAGAGAAAGAAAAAAAAAAAGGTTTCAATAACAGAAGCCGTCAGGTATATCAGCTGCCCACTTTACAAAAATGGAACTAAGAGTGTTTCCTTCTTAGCTTAATTAGAACTGATTTAGTTGCAATAGTAACATTGTGCAATGACTAGTCTAGGTTTTGTGCATGAATATTAATGAGTTTTTGGAAATGTTATAAATATATATCTTACATTTTGGCCCAGCAATCTCATGGAAGGAGTGGGGGCTTCATGGTCCATTCGCATCTTTATAAATGCCACTGAGTTTTTAATCCACATTATTTTGAGAATGTCACTATGTGGATACTTACTTTTTAAATTATTAATTGGAGGAAATCTCAGTAAGGTAAAGGAATATGGTGGTCCCAGTGCTTTGGGAGGCTGAGGAGGGAAGATCACTTGAGCACACGAGTTCAAGACCAGCCTGAGCACCATGGCAAGATCCCCATCTCTATATATAAAAAAAAAAAATTAGTTGGGTGTGGTGGCATGTGCCTGTAGTTCCAGCTATTTGGGAGGCTGAAGTGAGACAATTGTTTGAGCCCAGGAGTTTGAAACTGCAGTGAGCTATGATTGCGCCATTGTACTCCAGCCTGGGTATCAGAGTGACACCTCATCTCTAAATAAATAAATAGCTGGGTGCAATGGCTCACACTTGTAATCCTATATTTTGGGAGACTGAGGCGGGAGGATCACGTGAGCCCAGGAGTTTGAGATCATGCCTCTGCACTCCAGCCTGGGCAGTTGAGTGAGATCCTGACTCAAAAATAAAGACACATACGTAGATTTGGCATTCTTTGACGTGGTTCACATTCTTTTCTTTTTGAGTTGGAGTCTCACTCCATCGCCCAGGCTGGAGTGCAGTGGCACACTCACGGCACCCCAGAGTCGATCTGCTAGGCTCTGGCGATCCTTTTGCCTCAGCCTTCCAAGTAGCTGGAACTATAGGCGCGCGCCACCACGACCGGCTACTTTTTTTTTTTTTTAATTGTAGAGATGAGGTCATGCCAAGTTGCCTGGACTGGTCTTGAACCCACAGGCTCAGGCAATCCACTCGCCTCATCCTCCCAAAATGCTGGGATTACAGGCTGAGCCACCGAGCCCAGCCGGTTCACATTCTTGTGAACATCCTTGCATTGTTTTTCCCAGATCACTCTTGTTTCAGAATACGCACTTTCTATTCTAAGGAAAGTACACTCTGCAATGAGCTTCTTCTCCCGGCCACCATGAGCTTAACAGATTCACCTTAGAGACTCTGAACACATCAAGTCTTGGTCTTTAAGCCCAGAATAAAATTCCTGAAGTTGTTACAGTTTCAGCAGATTCTGATTTTACCCTAAAATTTCAGCGTTTTGTGTGGTCAAACAGAGGGGTCAGGGACTCCTCTTCCAACTCATATTAGGATGTATTTATTTTAGTCTGTTAAATAATGTAAAACTCTCTGAATCTCGAAAATTTCCAAGTTGTGAAAGGATTTCCCTTTGCTGTCTCTTAAGCCAGTGGTTCTCAATTATTTCTGCAGCAGGGGGAATGAAGGGAATGATCATATTAATGTATTTTACAAAACTTCCTCATAAAAGCTTTTTCAAATTTTTAATAAGAAACGCGCTTTCTTGAATGAACTTAACTTTTTAAACAAGCTGTTATGCTGATGATCACCATAAACAATTTTTGGTTGAGAAATTCTAATGGTCTCTTCAAATTATTTTTCAGTTTGATGAAATATTTTATTTGTGTATTTATTTATTTTTTGAGTCAGAGTCTCACTGTCGCCCAGGCTGGAGAGCAGTGGCACACTCATGGCCACCACAGCCTCAACCTACTGGACTCAGGTGATCCTTTTGCCTCAGTCTTCCAGGTAGTTGGAACTACAGGCATGCACCACCACACCCAACTTATTTACTTATTAATTATAGAGATGAAGTCTTGCTAAGTTGCCCAGGCTAGTCTCGAACCCCTGGGTTCAGGCAATCCTCTCATCTTGGCCTCCCAAAGTGCTGGATTACAGGCATGAGCCACTGTACCTGGCAGATGAAATGTTGGTTTTTTTTTGTTTTGTTTTGTTCTGTTTTGTTTTGACAGCTGAGAAAACAGGACTTGTTGAGAGGCTAGGAAAACTCCCAGAGCGGGAAGGGACCTCAGGGGGTTACCCTGATGAAATGTTTTTATGACTTGAAAATTGAGATGTAACTTACATACATCAAAGTACACAATTCTTTTTTTTTTGAGTTGGAGTCTCACTCCGTCGCCCAGGCTGGAGTGCAGTCGCACACTCATAGCTGCCCAGCTGGGTTGACTTATTGTAGAGATGAGGTCTTGCCAAGTTGCCTGGGTTGGTCTCAAACCTGCAGGCTCAGGCAATCCTCTCTTCTCGGCCTCCCAAAGTGCTGGGATGACAGACTTGAGCCACTGCATCCAGCAAAATGCACAATTCTTAATTGCTTACTTATGTATGCCTTTTTTATATATGTGTTCACCCCTATCACTAGCACCTAGATCAAGAAACAGACATTTCTATCCCACAAAAATCTTTCTCATCCTTCTCCAGTTAATAGCTCCACCCCATTATTCTGGCTTCAATCACCATAAGTATTCTGCTTCTTCTTCTTTTTTTTTTTTTGAGTTGGAGTCTCATTCTGTCTCTCAGACTGGAGTGCAGTGGCCGCTCCCGGCCACCGCAGCCTCAACTGCTGGGCTCCGGCGATCCTTCCGCCTCAGCCTTCCGAGTAGCTGGAACTACAGGTGTGCACTACCACGCCCGGCTAATTTTTTGATTTTTATTGTAGAGATGAGGTCTCACTAAGTTGGCCACGTGGTCTCGAACCTGCGGGCTCAGGCAGTCCGCTCACCTCGGCCTCCCAAAGCGCTGGGATTACAGGCTGAGCCACCAAGCCCGGCCTGCTTATTCTTGAACTTTATATTAATGACATGATATAATATGCACAGTAAGTCCCCTACATACAGACTTTCAAGTTGCGAACATTCAAAGATGCATTTGTATGTCCAATCATGTAAGTTAGTTTATGTGTCTGGTGTACATGCACATGTGTGCATCCTCTACAAGGAGTTGTGCTTTTGTGTACCTTACTGTACAGTACTGTATAGAGTACAGTAATACAGTATCTTTATTTCAAGCCCAGGATGTCCAGAAACAAGCCTAAAAGCAGCAGCGATGTAGCCGGTATTGCATAGCTGATTGTGTTAGTTGGGTACCTAGGCTAACGTTATGGGACTTATGAACAAATTGGATTTAGAATGTGCTCTCAAAATGGAGCTCATTCATTTGTAGGGGACTTACTGTATTCTTTTGTCAAACTCCTTTTGCATAATATTATATCAGTGAAGTTTATCTATATTATTGAGTTCATCATTTGTTCTTTTTTTTTTTTTTTCGAGTTGGAGTCTCACTCTATCTCCCAGGCTGGAGTGCAGTGGCACGCTCATGGCCACCACAGCCTTGACCTGCTGGGCTCCGGCAATCCTTCTGCCTCAGCCTTCCAAGTAACTGGAACCACAGGTATGTGCCACCACACCCAGCCAATGTTTGAATTTATTGTAGAGACAACATCTTGCCTTGTTGCCCAAGCTGGTCTCGAACTCCTGGGCTCAGGAGATTCTCTTGCTTCTTCTTCCCAAGTGTGGTATTACAGGCATGAGCCACCGCACCTGGCCCATTATTTGTTCATTCTTTTTTGTTTGTTTTTTTAATGGCTGAGTAGTATTCCCTTATATGAATATACCACTGTTTATCTGTCCATTCTCCTGTGGGTGAACATATGACTTATTTTCAAATTTTTCAAATTCTTTATAGGCACAGTTGGCAAGAAACTTTATGTGCACAAACAGGTGATAAGAAATTTAAATCCACTTTTTAAAAGTCAATTAAATATTACAGCAATATAATGATACAATTATATCTGAAGAACTCAATATCTCTTCTTTGTTCACTGACAAATATAAGCTTAAAAAATTCTTATAATGACATGAATGGATTTTTATTTGAGTTGGGAGTGTCTCACTCTGTTGCCCAGGCTGGAGTGCAGTGGCATGATCACAGCTCACCGTACCCTTGACGTCCTGGACTTAGTTAATCTTTTCGCCTCAGCCTCACAAGTAGCTGGGACTATAGGCTTGTACCACTACATCCAGATAATTTGGGTTTTTGTTTTTTTTGGAGTGACAGGGCCTCACTATGTTGCCTAGGCTAGTTTTGAACTCCTGAGCTCAAGTTATCCTCCTGCCTTGGCTTCCCAAAGTGCTGGGATTACAGACAAGAGCTACCACACCCAAGTGAATGGATTTTTTTTTTTTTCCTGAGTAGGAGTCTCACTCTGTCGCCCAGGCTGGAGTGCAGTGGCACGCTCACGGCCACCACAGCCTCGACCAGCTGGGCTCAGGTAACCCTTTTGCCTCAGCCTTCCAAGTAGCTGAAACTACAGTCATGCACCACTACACTTGGCTCATTATCTGATTTATTGTAGAGACGAGTTGTCGCCGAGTTGCCCAGGCAGGTCTCAGACCCCTGGACTCAGGCAGTCCTCTTACCTCTGCCTTCCAAAGTGCTGGGATGACAGGCGTGAGCCACCATGCCCAGCTAAATATGTGTCATTTAAAGACCACAGAACACAACAGGAACCAATCCATTAAAGGTTGGGTTTCTACCAAAAAATAGATTTTAAAAAGTGCAATTTCAGGAGCCAAGTTCTATGATATAATTTGGGAGGTGGGCCAAGAAAAGACAAGATCACTAGATGGCAGTATTGCACAACAAGCTTTGCTGGGTGGCGCTTGGACAGGTTTGGGGGGCTGGGAGGGCGTCCCTTGCAGCAGCCCTAGGAGAAATGGAGGCATAGGGTCACCTCCCAGAAAGAAGCAGGACAAGGGAGCTCCTGGGGAGGGTTGGCGGGGCGAGGTGGTTAGAAGACTTATGTGTCTAGGCGATGTCATTTAGCAGTAAGTTGGGAGTCTCTGCGTCAAAGATCTCAAGGCCAACAGCAAATTGAGGTTTTTTATATCTTCGAGATTGTCTTTTTTTTTTTTTTTTTTTGAGTTGGAGTCTCACTCTGTCGCCCAGACTGGAGTGCAGTGGGGATTGTCTTATCTATGGCTAGCCGATGCCGGGCGCAGTTTCCTGGAGAGTATGCAAAGCAGTTAGGTTTTCAATTGCTAAAAATATGCTTATTTGTGCCTTTTTTTTTTTTTTTGAGTTGGTGTCTCACTCTGTCACCCAGGCTGGAGAGCGGTGGCACGCTCATGGCCACCACAGCCTCCACCTCCTAGGATCAGGCAATCCTTCTGCCTCAGCCTCCTGAGTAGCTGGGACTAAAGGTGGAAGCCACCCCACCTGGCTAATTGTTTTAATTTTTTCTTTTTTTGTAGAGATGAGGACTCACCAAGTTGCCCAGGATGGTCTTGAACCCCTGGGCTCAGGCCATCCTCTCGCCTCTGCCTCTCAAAATGCTGGGATTACAGGCATGAGCCACCGCACCCAGCTGTGTTATTATTATTATTTTTTAATAGCGATTGGGTGTGAAATTGGAGTTTGGTGTTGTGGCGTTGTTGCCCATCTCTCCAAAAAATTTAGCCAGGCAAGGTGGTATGTAACTTTAGCCCCAGTTATACGGGAGGCTGAGGTGGAAGGATCACCTGAGCACAGGAGGTTGAGGCGGCAGTGAACCGTGATTGTGCCACTGCACTCAGACTGGGCAACACAGTGAGACTCCGATTCTAAATAAATAAATAAAATATTGATAGGGTATTCTTCATTCTTTGTCTCATACTAACTCTAAATCTGGTGCACGTGTTACAGTAGCTACACATTTCGGCTCAGACTGGCCAGTTCAGACTGGCCACAACAGGTCCTTGCCTGCTGTGAAGAGATAGGTGAGATAGGGCTGATAGCAAGAGCCGTCTGTGGCTCATTGATGTAACAAACAACAACCAGCTCAACTCAGATCTTTTTGTCTTCTGGACATGTGCTGTCCGATGTGGCAGTCACAAGCCCCTGAGGCAAATGGGCCCACAAAATGTGGCCAGTCTGAATTGGCTGGGTTTAGGCAATCTTTCCACCTCAGCCTCCTGAGTAGCTGGGACTACAAGCTCGTGCCACCATGCCAGCCTAATTTTTTTTTTTTTTTTTTTTTGAGTTGGGATCTTGCGATGTTGCCCAGGCTGGTTTAAATTCGAGAAACTTACTGGCCTTGAAACCTCAGTCTCCTTATCTATAATATCAAGATAATAAAAATGCACATTTCACAAAGTTGCTATGAGGATTAAATGAGAATACAGACACAATGCTAATGATTGAACAGAGGTGTCTTTAAATACCTGGTACCAGTAAGTTTTCCAGTCAGTGCCAAGATAATCTGTGTGCATATTAGGGTGAGGTCCTGGGTTCAAGCAATCCTCACACCTCGGCCTCCCAAAGTGCTGGGATTATAAGCATGAGCCACAGCACCTGGCAATCTTTTGTATTTGATTAAGTGTTGAAATTATATTTTGGATAAAAGAGGAGAAATAAAATGTATTATTAAAATACATATTGTCTGGGCTCTGTGGCTTAGCCTATAATCCCAGCACTTTGGGAGGCCGAGATGAGTGGATTGCCTGAGCCCACAGGTTCGAGACCAGCTTGGGCAACTTGGTAAGACCTCATCTCTACAATAAATAAAAAATTTGCCAGGTGTGGTAGCGTATGCCTGTAGTTCCAGCCACTTGGAAGGCTGAGGTGGAAAGATCGCCAGAGCCCAGCAGGTCAAAGCTGAGGTGACCGTGAGTGTGCCACTGCACTCCAGCCCGGGGAGCAGAGTGAGATTCCAACTCAAAAAAAAAAAATTCATATTAAGCCTATGTTTTTATTTTATGTTTGTGTGTGATTAGTTTAGGAGTCTGAATAATATAAAAGAAGTTTTCCAGGAATGAAGTTTCAATTTTATTTATTTATTAATTATTATTATTATTATTTCTGAGTTGGAGTTTCTCACTCTGTCACCCAGGCTGGAGTGCAGTGGCACACTCATGGTCACCTCAGCCTCGACCTGCTGGGCTCAGGTGATCCTTCCATTTCAGCCTTCCAAGTAGCTGGAACTACAGGCACACGCCATCATGTCTGGCTAATTTTTGATTTATTGTAGAGATGAGGTCTCGCCAAGTTGCCCGGGCTGGTCTCGAACCCCTGAGCTCAGGCAATCCTCTCACCTCGGACTCCCAAAGTGCTGGGATTATAGGCATGAGACTGCGCCCAGCCTAAGTTTCAATTTATAACAGTGCTTGGAGCAGTACTCTCCTATAGTCAAATAATGTGAGCTACACATTTTATATTTCCTTAGTAGCACCTTCAGAAAAGTGATCAGAGCCTGTAATCCCAGTGCTTTGGGAGGCTGAAATGGGAGGATTGTTTGAGGCCAGGAGTTAGAGGCCAGCCTGGGTGACATAGTAAGACATTGTCTTCTATGTTAAAAAAAAAAATGTGTTAGGTGTGCTGGCATGTGCCTGTAGTCCCAACTAAGAGTTCGAGGATCGCTTAAGCCTGGGAATTCGAGGCTGCAATAAGCTATGATTACGCCATTACACTCCAGCCTGGGTGACAGAGCAAGACCTTGTCTCTAAAAATAACAAATCAATAAACAAACAAATAAATGCCGATAATGCCTAACCAAAACAAGAACGTACGAGAAACAGAAACAGTGGTTGTGCCTAAGGCCCTAGAATGCAGATTGAGGAGAGGGAAGGCTTTTAATTTTCCCCATTATGTTTCTATTATCTTTCAGATTTTTATTTTTATTTGAGTCAGATTCTCACCATCACCCAGTCTGGCATGCAGTGGCACACTCACGGCCACTGCAGCCTCCATCTGCTGGGCTCAGGTAATCCTTCCTCCTTAGCCTCCCAAGTAGCTGGACCTGCAGGTGTGTGCCACCACACCTGGCTAATTCTTTCTTTCTTTCTCTCTCTCTCTCTCTCTCTTTCTTTCTTTCTTTCTTTCTTTCTTTCTTTCTTTCTTTCGAGTCAGAGTCTCACTCTGCCACTCAGGCTGGAGTGCAGTGGCATACTCCCGACCACCGCAGTCTCGACTTGCTGGGCTCAGGCGATCCTTCCACCTCAGCCTTCCAAATAGCTGGGACTACAGGTGTGTGTCATCATGCCTGGCTAATTTTTTGATTTATTGTAGAGATGAGTCCTCAGCAAGTTACCCAGACTGATCTCGAACCCACGGGCTCAGGCAATCCTCTTACCTTGGCCTCCCAACGTGCTGGGATGACAGGCATGAGCCACTGTGCCCAGATTATTGTTATTGTTTTTGCTTGACCTATAAGTTTTCTGCTGGCCATCTGACACATGGCCCTTATAGTCTTCTCTTTAAAGATGAGTCTGCCAGGATGAGCTTGTAGGATTACTTGGGGCCAGGAGTCCGAGACCAGCCTGGGCAACATAGCAAAGCCCATGTCTGTTGCGCGGGAAAAATTCTCCCAGATGGAGATCCTTGTATTTTTCTCATGTAAACCAACGTCTGCATGTGCTGATTTCAACTTCTGTCAAGCAGACTTACCCAGTAAAATTAACCTTCAAAAAGAAAGTGAGATAAAGACTTTCCCAGACAAGCAAAAGATAACAGAATTTAGGGCTACCAGACCTGTCCAGTGAGAAATGCTAAAAGGAGTTCTTCAAAACCAAAGAAGACGCCAACATGATTATTATACTAACAGTGTTAGTGTGATGTTTCAACCACTTATACCTTTAGTGAGAAGACCAAAATCAATTAAAAATATTATTTAGTAAGAAGTCCAAAAGACAAAGCTATTAAAAGTAATAATAACTATACACTGTTAAGAGATAGTCAACATAAAAATGTAAGTGGTGTCATCAAAAATGTAACATGTGGGCCAGACATGGTGGCTCACACCTGTCATTCCAGCACTTTGAAAGGCTGAGATGGGAGGATTGCTAGAGTCCAGGAGTTCGAAACCAGCCTGGGCAACATAGTGAGACCTGGTCTCTACAATAAATCAAAAAATCAACTGGGCATGGTAGCACCCGCCTCTAGTCTCAGCTATTCAGGAGGCTGAGGTGGGAGGAAAACCTGAGCCCATGAGGTTGAGGTGATGGTGAGCCATGATTGTGCAACTGCACTCCAGCCTGGATGACAGAGACTCCAATTCAAAAATTAAAATAAAATAAAAATGTGAGGGAAAAGGGAGTTAATGTGTCCAGGTTGTTATTTTTGGTTTGTTTGTTTCTTTTCCTTCTTTGTCATCAAAATTAAGCTGGTATCCATTTTATTTATTTGTTTGTTTGTTATTTTGAGTCAGAGTCTCACTCTGTCACCCAGGCTAGAGTGCAGTGGCACGCTCCTAGCCACCACAGCCTCGTCTTCCTAGGCTCAGGTAATCCTTCCGCCTCAGCCTTCTAAGTAGCTGGAACTACAGGTGTACACCACCATGCCTGGCTAATTTTTGGATTGATTATAGAGACGAGGTCTCACCAAGTGGCCCAGGCTGGTCTCGAACCCCTGGGCTCAGGCAATCCTCTCACCTCGGCCTCCCAAAGTGCTGGGATTATAGAGGCGTGCGTTATCACACCCGGCGGTATCCATTTTAAATACCTGCTATAACTTTAAGGGTTTTTGTTGTTGTTGTTTTGTTTTGTTTTGCTTTTTTGTAAACTTCAGGGTAATTACAAAATACTAGGTCCATCAATTAGGTTCGTGAACCATCCTAGAAAAAGTGCTGACTATCACGACGGTCACCTTCGAGGTCCTCCCCTTGGGAAGCCATGCACTGACGCCAGTGCTTAGGCCACTCATTCAATTTTAGAACACCTTTTCCAGAATGGCCATCAGAGCCATTGTCGTATTACCCTTGATGTCCTGAATGCCATCCAATGTCTTCCTTTCGATATTTCTTTTATTTTCGGGTAAAGAAAATTCACTGGGGGTCAGATTAGGTGAGCTGGGAGGGTGTTCCGATACAATTATTTGTACAGTGCTGCCAACATAAGCAAACGGTGGCAAGTTCTTGAACTTAACTGTCACACCTCAACAAATAACAATGACAGCTCTGGTGGCCATGCCAGAAAAAGAGTCCCCAAATTGCTTTGATGGGTGGACTGGGTGCTGGCATTGGTGCATAGCTTCCCAAGGAGAGTACTTTGGAGGTGACCATAGTGACATTCAGCAATGAGGGATAGAGCACTTTTTCTAGGTCACGAACCTAATTGTTGGACCTCGTAAAGCAGATGGAGCCACTTTGACAGGCACTTCTTGGTCCCAAAAAGCTCTTGTTGGGTTCCCAATCCCGGAACACTAGCGGATTCAGCCACAAAAACAAAGTAGGGAAAAGAAAGAATTCTTAGATTTCCAGCAATCACATGAAAATTGTTATAGGGAAGACAGTATGGACAGAGTCACACAGCCCAGGAGTCCAGGGATACAGATGACCACCACAATGTAGGGATCTGGAGAAGAGTGAACTTGTCTTAAGATATTAGACATATAACAAAAGAAGAGGCGGGGTATGGTGGCTCAAGTCTGTCATCCCAGCACTCTGGGAGGCAGAGGTGAGAGGATTGTCTGAGCCCAGGGGTTCAAGACCAACCTGGGCAACTTGGTGAGATCTCACCTCTATAATAGATGAAAAAATTAGCCAGGCATGGTGGCACACGCTTGTGGTTCCAGCTGCTTGGAAGGCTGAGGTGGAAGGATCGCCTGAACCCAGCAGGTCAAGGCTGTGGTGGCCATGATTACCTTGACTCAAAAAAAAAAAGAAAAGAAATTGTACTTGAAACATTTTCCCTTTCTTCCTTCTAGGTATGCCCTTGCACTGCAATGCTTATTGAACTATATGCTTTCTTAAAAATTCCAGGGCATAATTTTTTTTGAGTTGGAGTCTCACTCTGTCACCCTGGCTAGAGGGCAGTGGCACACTCACGGCCACCACAGCCTTGACTGGCTGGGCTCAGGCGATCCTCCTGCCTCAGCCTCATGAGTGGCTGGTACCACAGGCATGTGCCACCACACCTGGCTACAGTAAATAAATATTGTAGAGACAAGGTCTCGCCACATTGCCCAGGCTGATCTCAAACTTCTGGGCTCAGGCAATCCTCTTGCCTCTACCTCCCAAAGTACTGGGATGACAGGTGTGAGCCACCACGTAGGACCTAATTCTATAGCAAACCAGGCATAAAGTCCCAGTTGCAGAATTCTCCCTGGTTAGGGACAGCCTTGGGATAATTAATCTCGAAACCAGCTGCAATCAGGGTAATCTAACCAGGCCCCTGAGAATTCAGGAGGCTAATTTTAGAACAAACTAGGCCTGAGCCTGGGGTGCACAGCCCTCTCACCTGAGGGTTTGTGGGAAATTTATTCACCACTCAACTGCAGCCAAGATGAGGCCGATCAGATTCCCAGACGGACAATTATTCCAGGTAGCTATCAGAACAAGGACACATAAACCCTACGCCCTATCCCACTTCCACTCATTTTCTATGCCATCTTTCCCTTTTAAAAACTCTTAACAATAAATCAAAAAATTAACCGGGCGTGGGAGCGCGCGCCTGTAGTTCCAGCTACTTGGAAAGCTGAGGCAGAAGGATTGCTAGCCTGGGTGACAGAATGAGACTTTGACTCAAAAGTTAAAAAAAAAAATTAAATTGTATTTATTTTTAATTATGACAAAATATACATAATGTTAAACTTACTGTCTTAACCATTTTAAAGTGTGTAAACTGAAAAAAAAAAAATGTCCGAGACAGCTCAATCATTTTGGGATTTATTTTTGCCAAAATTTTAGGATGTGCTCTAGAAAAAGACACAAATCACAGCAGTGTCTGTGATCCATGCTTTTTCCAAAGAGAAATGTGAAGACTTCTGTATTTAAAGGAGAAAGAGCAAGCAGGAGGGGAAGGAGGGAGGAAAAAAAGGTAAAGAGTTTGGGGTTAGGCCACGGGGCAGGCTGTTTACATTCTTGTGAAAACTTTGGATCTCCTGTCTGTGAATTCACATTTTACATATGAAAGAGGGAATAGTAGGAGAATCAGTTATGTGTTTGTCTTACACTTATATTACACTTTATCTTATGTTACCTTGTACCTTACGCATCTTATGTTACGTTGTACCTTAAGAATCTTATGTTATGCTGTATCTTATGTATCTTATGTTATGCTGTATCTTATATATCTTTTTTTTTTTTTTTTTT
>NW_007089487.1:214457-222743 GCF_000164805.1 Carlito syrichta
CTCACCTCAGCCTCCCAAAGGCGCGGGATGACAGGCTGAGCCACCGAGCCCGGCTTATATATCTTATGTGACTCTGCACCTTATGCATCTTATATTACACTACGCATATTATGTCATGCTGTATCTCGTATCTATGTTATGCTGCACCTTGTGTATCTTATGTTACGTTGTGTCTTATGTTATGCTGTATCTTACATATCTTATGTTACACTGTATCTTATGTACCTTGTTATACTATCTTATGTTACATTGTATCTTATGTGAAATCTACATTTCATATAACATTGTACCTTATGTGAAAATCTACATTTTCACATAAGATACCTTGTCCACATGTGGAAAGATAGAGAGGAGAGACATCCAACAGAACTCAGCTTCAGAGTTTGTCTGCAGGAATATGTATTCTAAGAGATTTTGGAGCCCTCAAGGAATTTCCTCATGAGCAATTGGTGAGGGAAGTCACCTGGGCGACATGTACCCCTCCATTGTGGCAACCTTCTGGGAACAAAAGGGAAGCAGTTTTCTGTGTGTGACTCAGTTTCCAAACTCACCGTTCCCCTTGACATGGCGAGCTTGGGGTCCGAGATCCTATTTCCTTTCACAAGTGTGTTACAACCTGACCAGGTCCTTATGCCCGCTGCCCAGAAAAACCGAGACTGATGCAGCTGTTCCAGCAGAGAAAGAGCTTAATATCGCAAAGCTGCTGGGTGAGGAAGATGGAAGCTATTTTTCAAATCCCTGAGGATTCAGAGACTAGGTTTTTAAAAGGGAATTTGGTAGGTAGGGGGCCAGCGACTGCTGATTAGTTGGAGTTGATGTCACCAGGGATGTTGAAACTGTCTTCGTATGTGGAGTCAGTTTCTGGGAGAGGTCACAGGATTGGAGGAGCCAGTTCCTTGGGTCCAGGTAGGGCCATGGGTCCATCAGAGTGTGAAGTCTGAAAAATATCTCAATCCCCATTCTTGTTTTTATTTTATTTTATTTTTATTTTAGAGTAGTGGGGTACAAGTGAGAATTTGCTACATAAGTAGGCTGCATGCAGGTGAAGTTTGGGCTTCTAGCTGGCCCTCACACCCCCTGCTAGTGGACCAAGTGCCCACTGTTTTGTCATGTGCTCCCCCCACCCCAGCCATGCCCCACAACTGCCAATCCCACCCTTGTGCTCATGTGACTAGTGTTCAGGGCCCACTTACATGAGAACATGTGGTATTCAGTTCTTTGTTTCTGTGCCAGACCAATCAGGATAACGGTCTCCAACTGCATCCAAGTTGCTGCAAAGACCATGGTTTGGTTCTTTTTCATGGCTGCATAGTATTCCATCGCATATATGTACCATGTTTTCTTTATCCAGTCCACTTTCAAAGGACATCTGGGTTGGTTCCATGTTTATGCTGTTGTGAATACTGTGACAAAACGTGCATGTGCAGTGCATTCTTCGGTTTTATTATAGAGAGTCCATCAATAAACAAGAACTGCAGCCATCGGCTACTGACCCCTGAGCCATTGGAGAGGTGGTTTAAGAGTAAGGTGTGGGCTGGGCTTGGTGGCTCAGCCTGCAATCCCAGCACTTTGGGAGGCTGAGGCAAATGGATTGCCTGAGCTTGTGGGTTCGAGACCAGCTGGGAAACTTGGCGAGAGCTCGTCTCTACAATAAATTTTTAAAAATTAGCCATGCATGGTAGTGCATGCCTGTAGTTCCGGCCACTTGGAAGGCTGAGGCAGAAGGATCGCCGGAGCCCAGCAGGTCGATGCTGGGGTGGCCGTGAGCATGCTAGTGCACTCCAGCCTGGGTGACAGAGGGAGACTCTGACTCAAAAACAAAACAAAACAAAACAAAACAATGAAACAACAGATTCATTCATGTCTAACATAGCTGCACCTTTGCAGGGCTAGGGTCTCATCTACAGTCTTTACCCTGTGGCCTGATATTAATTGCATGTAGGTGGTTTCAGTTGTAGAGTTGTGCACTTTATTTAATTTTAATTAATTAATTGGTTCAATTAATTAATTAAAGTTAATTGCTGCTTGGGAGGCTGAGACAGGAGGATTGCCTGAGCCAGGAGGTCAAGACTGCAGTGAGCCGTGACCGTGCCACTGCACTCCAGCAAGAGCCACAGAGTGGGATTCTGACTCAAGATAATAATAATAATAATAATTAGGCGTGGTGGCTCATGCCTGTAATCCCAGCACTTTGGGAGGCAAAGGTGAGTGGATTGCCTGAGCCCGCGGGTTCGAGATCAGCCTGGGCAACTTGGCAAGACTTCATCTCTACAATAAATCAAAAAATTAGCTGGGTGTGGTGGTGCACGCCTGTGGTTCCAGTTACTTGGAAGGCTGAGGCAGAAGGATTGCCGGAGCCCAGCAGTTTGACCCTGGGGTGGCTGTGAGCATGCCACTGCTCTCCAGCCTGGGTGACAGAGTAAGACTCCAACTCAACAACAATAACAATTACATAAACAAACAAAATTAAATTTAAACACTCACATAAGTTAGTGGCTACTACATTAGATGGTATCAGTTTCCAAGTTTCCCCCTCATCCACACCTAATTCATCAATCTTTTATCAGCCTGACTCTGAAAAACAATAACTTTTTTGCCGCCATAATTCATTGAGGCATAACATTTTAAAAAAAATAACTGGAGTCTTGCTATTTTGCCCAGGTTGGTCTTGAACTCTGGGCCTCAAGCTATCCTCTAATTTGGCCTCCCAAAGTGCTGGGATTACAGGTGTGAGACGCCGTGCCTGGCTTAAAGGATATACTGTTTAATTACATGATGTCATTAGAAGGACAATTGGCATCAACAGGTTTGAGGATACACAGCTCACTCTTGACAAGCACTCAGCTCATCTGATGTGGAATCGTTGCATGTGCATTTCAGAGTAACCCTACAAGGGTTCTGCATGAACCAGGGACCATTGGATGTTCTGTGGGAACAGTCCCTGACTTGACAGGTGAGTTGGTCAACTGGGGATCTTGGAGGTTGACTGAGAGCCTTTGGGTAAGGTGTTGCATGAGACAGAAGTGGGTGCCCTGGAGGTGCATCCCAGAGCCGGTCCAGGAGTAGGTGAGGTCCACCCCCCTTAGCCTTGAGAGGCCAGGATGGGGGACACATGGGTGACCCACACTGCCAGGTGAGTCAACCTTGCCCACTTTTAGTGTGAGCTCCTTTTTACAGTGTTGCTCATGGCTTGAGTTCCTCTTGCTCTTGTGTGAGGGATTAATATGATGACTCGCTCCCTCTTAAACCCATGCAGAAGTGCATGAATGAATGAATGGTGAATGAATGACAAGAGAAAAGCAGTCCTCCTGCTCTGGAAGCAGTTGCCTCTAGGGGTGAAGGGATGAGGGAGACAAGGACAGCCAGTGATGTCACAAGGGGTGACTGGGATGGAAGGTTCTGGAAGTTTGACTGGGGAGTAGAAGAACTGTTGGGAAGGGAAACCACTCACCTTCCTGCCTCCCACAACCACCATCCTCCTGGCGGGACCTAGAGGGGGGCGGGGGCTGGGAAGGGGCAGTCCATGACCGGGTTTCCTGAAGGGGCTCTCTCTTGATCATCTCTGCAGAACAAGGAAACACCTGAGTGACCAGATGTCCCAGCTCCTGATGCCTTTCCTGGATGGCCAGAACCACATCACACGCAGCGTAGCAGGTGCCGGCGGTGTGGGAGAGGGACACACATTTTCTAATTGCTGCTGGAGTACCAGAAAGCTATTGATTTTGGAATATTGATCTTTTATCTAGCCACCTTATAAAACCATCTTTATTTCTAATACCTTTTGAGTTGGTTGGACAGTGTAGGTAGTCAGTCATATTATTTGCAACATGGCCATTTGGTCTGTTGGCAATCTTTATTCCTCTCGTTTCTTTTTCTTATCTTATTGCATTGGCTAAGAAACTTCCAGATCAATGCTGAATAGTAGCAGTGATAGCAGGTGCCCCTGTCTCGTTTTTGACTTAAGGGAAATACTTCTAGCGCTTTTGTTACTATTATTAAAATAATGTCTATCATATATTTCTGGTAGATATCCTTTATTGAGAGAAGGAAATCTCTCCCATTTCTTATTTGCTGGGGGATTTTCATAAAAAATGGCTATTTCATTGAATTCTTTCTAGCTTGACATCGTATGGTTTTTCACTCCACCCCTTAAGTGTAATAACTCACATTGATACAGTTTTTTTTGAGATAGAGTCTCATTCCATCACCGAGACTGGAGTGCAGTGGCACACTCCCAGTCAGTGTCAACCTGCTGGGTGCTGGTGATCCTTCCACCTTAGCCTTCCAATTAGCTGGAACTACAGGTGCATGCCACCACACCCGACTAATTTTTTATTTATTGTAGAGATGAGGGTTCGCCAAGTTTCCTGAGCTGGTCTCGAACCCATGGGCTCCGGCAATTCACTTGCCTTGGCTTCCCAAAGTGCTGGGATTACAGGCTGAACCACCAAGCCCAGTCAATACATTTTTTAATGTTGAACAATTCTTGCATTGTTATAGTAATCCCTACAATGGCCTTTTAAAGTTGTGACACATATCAGGCATGTAAAATAATACATAATGGCCAGGTATGGTAGCTCATGCCTGTAATCCCAGCACTTTGGGAGGCCAAGACAGGAGGATCACTTGTAGCCCAGGAGTTTGAGACCATCCTGATCATCATAGTGAGACCTCATTTCCACCAAAAATTAAAGAAATAAAAGATTAGCCAGGCATCATGGTATGCACTTGTAGTTCCAGCAACCTGGGAAGATCAACTGAGCCTGTGAGTTTGAGGTTGCAGTGAGCTGTGATCACACCACAGCACTCCAGCTTGGGTGACAGAGTGAGACCCTGTCTCTAAAAACAAACAGACAAAAATAACTAAATAATACATAAAATTTATCTGTATAGTGTAATGAATAGCAAATAGGTGCCAGAATAACCCCTTCAATGTATGAAATAGAATATTACTTAGAAGTCCCCTGTGCACCCTACGTTTAACTCAAGTTTGTCCCTCAGCTGGAAGAGGTAAAACCACTTCCTCAAATTTCCTGCTGAATTTTCCCTTACAGTTTTTTTTTTTTAGCATTTGCACAAATGCTGCCTGTTTATGAACTTCATTTTGCTTATTTATTTGTTTATGTCAGAGTCTTACTCTGTCGCCCAGGCTGGAGTGCTGTGGTATGCTCATGGCCACCATAGCTTCAACCTGCTGGGTTCAGACAATTCTTTTGCCTCAGCCTTCCAAGTAGCTGGAACTACAGGTGGGTGCCACCTTGCCTGGTTAGTTTTTTGATTTATTGTAGAAATGTGGGTCTCGCCTAGTTGCCCAGACTGGGGTCTCAAACCCCTGGACTCAGGCAATCCTCTCACCTCGGCCTCCCATGACAGGCGTGAGCCACTGCACCCAGCTGAACTTTCTAGAAATAGAATCATACTGCAATCTGCGTCTTTGTCAGCATTGTGGCAAGGTGCACACGAGTTATTGTCTATGTTCCTTCATATTCCACCTTGCATGTTATTCCACAACTGATTTCATCCATCTTCCTGTGGATGGACACGTGAACTGCTTTCAGTTTGGGGCTCTTCTGAACATTGCTGCTGTGGACATTATTTTTATTTATTTATTTGAGTTGGAGTCTCACTCTGTTGCCCAGACTGGAGTGCAGGGGCACATTTCCAGCCACTGCAGCCTCGACCTGCTGGGCTCCGGCAATCCTTCCACCTCAGCCTTCCAAGTAGCCGGAACTACAGGCACGTGCTACCATGCCCGGCTAATTTTTGATTTATTGTAGAGACGAGGTCTCGCCAAGCTGCCTGGGTAGGTCTCGAATCCACGGACTCAGGCAATCCACTCGCCCTGGCCTCCCAAAGCGCTGGGATTACAGGCTGAGCCACCAAGCCCATGCGTGGACATGATTTTTAAAGACATAGACTCTTGCTCTGTCACTCAGGCTGGAGTGCAAATGGCACAATCCCAGCTCACGGCAGCTTCCACCTCCTGGCCTCAAGTGATCCTCCCATCCTGGCCTCCGAAAGTGCCGGGATTACGGGCATGAGCCACCACACCCGGCTCCTGGTTGTCTCTTAAGCATCTTGTTTGGATTAGGATCCAGCCAGAACCTGTACATGCACCTGGTGGACGGAGCCACGGGTGACCAGGATCCCTCTGACTCATAGAAGGAAGCTCAGATCCAGGCGAGCTGTGGGGTTGGGACCTATTTTGAAGGCTGGGCTGATGGAATTAGCTGATGGGCCAGACATGTTGTGGGGAGAGAAAGAGGAGAACAGCAGGAAAGAAAGAGGGAAGGAGGTGGGGGAGTCGGAAGTCGGGAGGTCAAAGGTGAGTTAAGGATGACCCCGCAGTCTGGGCCATAGTCGCTCCAGGGGACCTCAGATTTCTCTCCAGTTTCCTCTTAGTCTGCACACACTGTGCCATTTTCCAGGCACATTCATAGCCTGGTCTGGGTCTGCTGTGTTTGGCTGCTTGCTTTGTTCCACTGGTTGATCTGTTTTGGGTGTATACACTCCTTGGAAACTCATTCGAGTTCATTTCACACAAACCTTTTTAGCTATCTGTTTTCTCTGAAATACAAAATGAGTTTTTTTGCCACGTGATTATTCTCAGGTTGCTACCTGCCGAGTCCCCACGTTCACCGACAGAAAGTCTTAGAGTTCGAAAACATACTGCTCATCTATTGTTTAGAACTGTTGCTTGATTCTTGTCTCAAGTACACTGTTGCTTGTGGAAAAAATAATACCATTTTCCTCCCTGAAAACCACTGGGGAATCAGTTCAAAAAATGTTGACCGGGCAAGGGTGTGGTGGTTCACGCCTGTAATCCCAGCACTTTGGGAAACTGAGGCGGGAAGATGACCTGAGCCCAGGAGTTTGAGACTAGCCTGGGCAGCAGGGCAAGACCTCATCTCTACAAAAAATAAAAAAAAATTAGCTGACTGTGGTGGCACATGGTTGTAGTCCCAGCTACTCAGGAGGCTGAGGCAGAAGGATAGCCTGGACCCAGGAGGTTGAGGCTGCAGTGAGCCATGCGCATGCCACTGCACTCCAGCTCAGGCAACAGAGTGAAATACGAACTCCCCCCCAAAAAAAAAGTTGACCAACAATTTGTCCCCTACTTTCCCCCAGCAGTTGACAATATATGGAACACTATGATGGGATCAAATTGATACACTGAATTGGTGATTTTAATACACCAATCAACACGTACACATTGAATAAACGTGTGTGGCCAATGTGTACGTATTTGGGAAATTTTAATTCACTAAATGCATAAGTTCATGAAACAATTTTTTTCCAAATATTTACATAAATATATTCATTTACTAGGGCTGCCCTACCAGAGATTGAGTGGTTCAACAGAAATTTATTTTCTCCTCGTTCCAGAGGCCAGAAATTCAAGATCAAGGTGTCATCAGGGTTGGTTCCTGGTGAGGCCTCTCTTCCTGGCTTGCAGATGGCCGTCTGCTCAATGCATCTTCACAAGGAAGAGACAGAGAGAGAGAGAAAAAGAGGGAAGAGGAGAGGGGGAGAGAGGGAGGGAGAGAGAACGAGCACCCTGGTTTCTCTTTCTCTTCTTTTTTTTTCTTTTATTCTAAAGTAAAATGATATAAAATTTGTTTATAAGATAATATTAGGCGGCAATTGTAAATATGTTCCATTTATATGTATTTACGTATAAATACATATGTAAGTTTGACTGCAAATAAGAAAGAACGTAATTAGTAGTTTGAAAAAGTAGAAATTTATCTCTCTTACTGCCAGAGTCCAGCTCCAGCCGGGTTCAGGGTACCCTAAAGGTGGAGACGGTGTCGGCGATTGGGGGGAAGAAGAAAGAGAGAAAGAGAGAGAGAGAAAGAAAGAGACTGGACCCCTGTCTAGTGCAGAAGCCTCTTCCTCTTCTTGTAAGGACACTGGTCCTATGGGGACTCAGGCCTCAGTCATGACTTCATTTAGCCTTAATCACCTCCGTAAAAGCCATGTCTCCAAATATACTCACATTGGTGGGTAGGGTTTGAACATACGGGGAAATATAATTTGGTCCATGACGATAACTATGAGTTTACGTTATCTACATATGTAGAAGAATGTTGTCTAATAGATTTAAGGAGGGCCGGGCTCGGTGGCTCAGCCTGTCATCCCACGCCTTGGGAGGCCAAGGTGAGTGGATTGCCTGAGCCCGCGGGTTTGAGACCCACTCGGGCAACTTGGCGAGACCTCATCTCCACAATAAATCAAAAAATCAGCCGGGCGTGATAGTGCATGCCTGTAATTCCAGCTACTCGG
>NW_007089487.1:223254-238756 GCF_000164805.1 Carlito syrichta
AGGAAGTAGCTGGAACTACAGGCGCACGCCACCATGCCTGGCTAATTTTTTGATTTATTGTAGAAACAAGGTCTCACCAAGTTACCCAGGCTGGTCTCAGACCCCTAGGCTCAGAAAATCCTCTCATACCTGCCTCCCAAAGTGCAGCTTTAAAAAAATCTTACTTAATCGAATAGAGAAAATTGCATAATAATAGTTTCTATTGCATTTGTCTTATGACTGGGATTGCATGTTTTCCTGTTTTTAAAATTCATTATTCTACTTTATTTTCAGAGAGTTGTCTACGCATGTCTTTTGCGCACTTTCTCATTGGGTTTTGGTCTTCTTATTGATTCATCAGAGTTCTTTACATAGGAAGGAAAACAAATCTGTATCTATTTGGAAGTACTGCCCATATTTTTTCTCAATTTGTTGTTGATCTTTTGATTTTGTTTATGGTCTTCTTTGCCATGTGGAAAATTAAAAATTTTAATGTAACAAAGTTTGCTCTGTTTTTCCTTTATACCCTTTTGGGTTTTTCATGTCATACTATCTTTAAGGCAAGCCTCCTAGAGCAGAAAAATGTGTGGTACTGTGAGCATTTCTTTCCCTTGGGAGACTTCAAAATGTTTTCTCTCCCACGGAGTTGCATATGGACCTGGCCCTTATAGTCTAACCATTTAAAAGATTCTTCTGAAAACATGCAGGTGGAAAATGCTCTGGACTTGACGAGTGCTCTGTTATCTGGCATACAGACCACTCTCCCCTCCTCCTAAGCCCAGGACAGACATGACCAGTTGTTCCCAGGATTCTAGGCAGACATGACCAGTCGATGGAGGAGTTAGCCCTGGTGCCCATCACACTAAGTTCACCTTCTTTTCGCCTTGCAGTTCTGTGAAGAATAGTTTCCGCAGACCTGGAATGGCTGAAACCCCAAAGACTCAAGAAGAGAAGGCTGAGAATCCTGAAGTGGACAAGGATGAAACACAAGGTATGCTGCACAAAAGAGCACACCAGAGAGTGAGAGAGGTGCACGGACTCCACACAGGCTCTCTGCAGAAGGTTCTGGACCTAAAAAGTAAGGACCCAGCCATTCTTTGCCCAGCCTCTGGCTCTGGCCAAGGGTGCCTGGTCCTGCTGGGTCCTTTCTTCTTCTGGGAGGGCGTGAAGGTAGCATGGGCGAGTGATCAACACGATGGAGCTGGGCCGCTCGATTCAGAGCTGAGCTCCACTGGTCACGTGACGCCGGGCATGTTCCTTCCCTCATGTGCATTTCTGCACCTGTGAGGGTATTGATCACAGCACCTCGCTATCGGGATGGCAAGCCCGTGCAGATCAATACCCAGAATCCATCCACGCCACTGTGTGATGCGGGTATAATCATAATGGCCCGGTATCATTATGCTGTAACCCTTTTCCTGCCAGAACTAAATTCAAGGGGTCTCGTGAGATCATGAACAGCGAAAAAGCTTCCTTCAAAACTATCCTCCCCTTTTAAAAAATATTGACGAAACGGTTTTTAAACCCATCCATTTGGATGCCTTTTAATGTTTCTGCTGTGTGTGTGTGTGTGTGTGTGTATACTGTTTTTTGCTTTTTTAGTTGGAGCCTCACTCTGTGGCCCAGGCTGGAGTGCAGTGGCACAATCACAGTCTCTGCAGTCTTGACCTGCTGGGCTTATGTGATCCTTCTGCCTCATTCGAAAAAGCTGTTTTTTTGTTTAATCTCTTCCACACCAGCAAAACATTTCCCTTGGAGGACTTTTATTTCACCCAGGGAAGCAAACACGCAAAAAAGACAGGACCTGGCTCTGTCACCTAGGCTGGAGTGCAGTGGTGCGATCATAGCTCACTGTAGCCTCGAACTCCTGGGCTCAAGCAAGCCTCCCACCTCAGCCTCCTGAGTAGCTGGGACTACAGGCTTGTACCACCACACCCGGCTAATTTTTTAAGATCGTTTTTTGTAGAGATGGGGATCTTGCTATGCTGCCTAGGCTGGTCTTGAAGTCCTGGCTTCAGGTGATTCTCCTGCCTCGGCCTCCCAAAGTGCTGGGACTACAAGCATGCACCACCACACCCACTCACGCCCTTTTTAACATAAGTAAAATATTGACAAACGCGATAACTGTTGCAGTCACTCTCCAACAGGAATAATTTTCGAAATCTGATTTTGGTCACAGTATTTGTTTCCTGGGCTGCTATCACAAAATGCCACAGACTGGGTATCTGAAACAACAGAAATATATTGTCTCACCATTCGGGCGTCTCATGGTCTGAAATCAAAGCGTCAGCAGGGCTGGTTCCTTCTGAGGTGGTGAGGAAGCTTCTGGCAGGGTCTGGTACTCCTCGACTTTTCTCGTCTTACAGGGTCATCACTCCAGTCTCTTCTTCTGTCTTCGTGGATGTCTTCTCTGTGTGTGTCTATGTCCTCTTTTCTTATTCTTTTTCACCTTTTCTGGAGAGAGGGGAGGGGGTGGGAGTCAGGGTCTCACTTTGTCACCCAGGCTGGGGTGCAGGGGCACGATCACAGTTCACCAAGGCCTCAACTTTCTGGGATCAGGTGATCCTTCTGCCTTAGCCTCCCAAGTAGCTGGGGGGACTGCAGGTGTGCACCACCACACCCGGCTAATTTTTTTGTTTTGTGGAGAGGAGGCCTGTCTGGAACCCAGGCGATCCTCCCGCCTCAGCCCTTCAAAGTGTTGGGATCATGGGCGTGAGCCACCACTTCCGGCCCTCTCTTCTTCTTATAAGTCTACTAGTCATTTTATTTAGGGATTACCCTAAATCCAAGATGATCTCGTCTCGGAATCCTTCCCTAAATCCACCTGCAAAGACTCTATTTCCAAATAAAGTCACATCCTGAAGTCCTGGTGGTTGTACATTTGGGAAGTGGAGACAGCACTGCTCAACCCACTACAGTCGTTAAAGTATCCCACCAGTATCCAGGAAACACCTTTCACATTTTTGTCCAGTTTGAGGTTTCTCCCCTCCACCATGCTTCAGGCTGGAAGCTGGAATGGGGGAACAGAAAAGCATGATGAGGTGTTCTTTGTATTCCTAGATGTTCCTCCACCTCCATTCTCCCCCAGATGGCTTCCTTGTGAGCTGTGCTGACTCCCTGGGCCGGTTCTCCTAAGAGAAGGAGGATTGAATGTCGCCTTCTATGAACTAGCCTTCCCTTGAGTAGGTTGTCATGGCTGAGTTATACCCCCTCCCCAATCCCTATGTGGAAATCCAAAGCCCTGGTAGATCAGAACGAAGGCTTATTTGGAAACGGGGGTCACCACCGATGCAGTTAGCTGAAATGAGGTCATCAGGGTCGGTTGTCATATCCAAAATGACTGACGTCCCTATAAAAAAGGGAAATTTGGACACAGAGACAGATATACGAGGGAGGACCCCCAAAACTCAGAATTCATTTATAAAAAATTGTGAATGTATTCTTCCATGTTTGAGCTTCAGTCACCTTCAAGGGCCTCTCCAAGGGATGCCATATGCCTATCGAGACAATTTTTCCACTGCTCACGACAGTTTTGAACTCATCCGTTTGGAGGCCTTTTAGTGCTGCTGCCATGTTTGGTTTCACCTCCTCCCCATGGGCAAAATGTTTCCCTCTGAGGACTTTTCTCATCAGGGAAACAAAAAAAAAAAGTCACTCGGGGTGAGATCGGGTGAATAGGGGGGGTGGGGCACAGGTGTCATGTCACTTGGGGTCAAAAACTGGTGAACACTCACCACAGTGTGGGCCAGGACACTCAGAAGTCACCCATCATGAAATGGACAAATGCACCGAAAGAATCCCCCCACCAAAAAAAAAAAAAATTTCACTGAAGCCAAACAGTCTCTCACGGATGCCGAGGGGTTCTTAGAACACTTACTTGGCGGGAAAAGCCTGTAATACGAGGGGCCTGCCTTCTAACATAATTCCAGGGTTTTTTGGGGGGCGGCATCCCTTCTCTTACACATGGAGAATGCCATGTGAGGATAAAGACAGAGATCAGGGTGATGCTTCTACAAACGGAGGAATGCTAAAGAGTGCCGCCCACCACCAGAAGCAGAGGACAGGCCTGGGGAAATTATCCCTCACAGCCTTCAAAGGGCCAAACCTGTGGACACCTTGACTTCAGACTTCTGGCCTCCAAAATTGGGACAGAATTAGTATTTATTTGTTTCAACCACCCGGTCTGGACGCTTTCTGATGGCAGCCTTAGCCAAGAAATGCATTGGTCATACCAGTGTTTGTTGATGACTATCTGATCATGTATTTCTAGTCTCTGTGCTGGTCTCTAGCCAACAGCCTTCAGAAGGTCATTCATCAGGTCTATGTCCAGTTAAGGGGGAAAAAATAATGTCCCATTGTGGGTGGATGTGCAATTTCCTTCCAATAGAGCTGTCTACTCCGCCATTTTTGGCGACTGGTTTTCCAGTAGACCATGGTCTGTTGAACAAACTCAAGGTCACACACCCAATTCTCCAAAAGGGTCTCTTAAATCTTCTCTTACTTGGCCTGTTACTGGAGGTTGGTGGAGATCACCCAGCAAACCAACAACTCTCTCCAGAAAAAAACCCTGTTCTCTTCTTTTTCACTGTTAATCATTACACACACCGCAAAGAGGTAATAGATACACGATCACAAGCTGTTGTTTTTTTTAAATAATATTTTTGGCCAGACTTAGTGGCTCAGCCTGTAATCCCAGCACTTTGGGAGGCCAAAGAGAGTGGATTGCCTGAGCCTGTGGGTTCGAGACCAGCCCGGGCAACTTGGCAAGACCGTGTCTCTACAATAAATCAAAAATTAGCCGGGCATGGTAGTATGCGCCTGCAGTTCTGGCTGCTTGGAAGGCTGAGGTGGAAGGATCACCAGCAGGTCGAGGCTGCAGTGGCTGTGAGTGTGCCACTGCACTCCAGCCTGGGTGACAGAATAATAATAATAATAATTTTTTTAAAGACACGGTCTCGCTCTGTCACCCACACAGGAGTGCAGTGGTGCAATCATAGCTCACTGCAGCCTTTAAACTCCTGAGCTCAAGCGATCCCCTCATCTCAGACTCCCAAGAGGCTGGGATTACAGGCACCAGCACAGTCAGTTAATTTTGATATTATTAGACTTCTTTGAGACAGGGTCTCGCTATGTTGCCCAGGCTGGGAAACTGGTTTTGTGAGCTGGTCCCTTTGCAAGTTTCATTCGGCTGATCTGGGTGATGCTGCTATAACATACAGCCCCTAAACCTCAATAGTTTAACACAACACAAGCCTGGTTTTTGCCCATGCTGCGTGTCTGACGTGTGGGGTGGGGAACTCCTCCTTTTTTTTTTTTTTTTTTGAGTTGGAGTCTCCCTCTGTCACCCAGACTGGTGTGCGGTGACACACTCACAGCCACCACAGCCTCGACCTGCTGGTCTCTGGCGATCCTTCCCGCCTCAGCCTTCCAAGTAGCTGGAACTGCAGGCATGCGCTACCATGCCCAGCTAGTTTTAGATTTATTGTAGAGATCAGATTTTGCCAAATTGCCCGGGAAGGTCTTGAACCTGCGGACTCAGGCAATCTACTTGCCTCAGCCTCCCAAAGTGCTGGGATTACAGGCTGAGCCACCGAGCCCAGCTGGACTTCTTGGGGAGACAGCCATCATTGCCAACTTTTTGTATGTCTTTTTGGGGGAATACATTATGTGTGTATATTATACAATTTTTGCATATGCAAATAATGCACTGGCTCTTAAATAATCTACACAGGAGTGATGCACACCAGTCTCTCTCTTTTTTTTTTTTTTTTTTGTCTCACTCTGTCGCCCAGGCTGGAGTACACTGACACGCTCATGGCCAACCCAACATTGACCTGTTGGGCTCCAGCGATCCTTCCACCTCAGCCTTCCACGACTCATTTTTTATCTGTTGTAGAGATGAGATCTCGCCAAGTTGCCTGGGCTGGTCTCGAACCCATGAGCTCAGGCAATCCACTCGCTTTGGCCTCCCAAGGTACTGGGATTGCAGGCTGAGCCACCGAGCCCAGCCCGGTCCCTTCTTAAAGTTCTTTGGTCAACGCATTTGTCATCTATTGCATGTAAATTTTTCCTGAAGGAAAAAAATCCCTGCAAATGATATGAGACCCTAGTTAGTGACTCATATGCAAATATGTTTAAGGGTGAAACAGATGAATAGCTTCCACTTACATGAAAATGCACCAAAAAATAAGATGAGCTGGGTGTAGTGGCTCATACCTGGAGTCCTAGCATTTTGGGAGGCTGAGGTAGAAGGATTGCTTGAGGCCAGGAGTTCAAGATTAGCCCAGGCAACATAGCAAAACCTCATTTCTAAAAAATAAAATAAAATAAATAAGATGTGCACGATGGACATTAAAAGGAGAGTTATAGGGATATAATGCTATCCATTATGGAATCTAAGTGGTGAGTAAGAGGCTGTTTGCCCTACAATTCTTTTAACTTTCTTGTATGCTTGAAACATTTTATAATAAAACGTTGAAGGGATCATGAAAAAAACAAACAAGAGAATGGGTGCTTTTGATTTGACTAGTAATGACCACGTAATTTCCCCCGAAGCGTAGGATTAATTCAACTCTCAGTACCTTAGGCTCAAAAAGACACCACTACCACCCCTATAGTTATTAAAAAAATAAAAACACTTGCCACCCAACCCTGGTGACTGTTTGCAGTTATTTCCTGGATGTGGACCACCCATCGAGATGGAGAAGTCCCTCTGAGGTTATCAGAACATGGACCAGGCCACAAGAACCCGATGACCATCCCTGAGTTTTTTCGCGAGTCAGTCGACCGATTCAGGATATGTCCAGCCCTTGCATCAAAAAACGGCAAGAAGTGGGAAATTCTGAATTACGAACAGTACTACGAGACTTGTCGGAAGGCTGCAAGAGCCTTGATCAAGGTAAAGGAGTCATTCATTCATTTTCAATTATTCAACCGTTCATTCAGAATAGGTAATATACACACCTACACATGGTACAAAATCCATGATACAAAAGTTAATTGGTGAACATTCTCCCTCAGATCCATGGTCCTCACTCAGCAGCCAGTTCTCTATGTGGAGACAGCCATTATTGCCAATGTTTGTGTATGTCTTTTTGGGGAATAAATTATGTGCTTATATTATATAATTTTTTTTGAGTCAGAGTCTCACTCTGTCACCCAGGCTGGAATGCAGTGGCATGCTCATGGCCACCACAGCCTCAACCTCCTGGGCTCAGGTGATCCTTCTGCCTCAGCCTTCCAAGTAGCTGGAACTACAGGTGCATGCCACCATGCCTGGCTAACTTTTTTATTTATTGTAGAGATGAGGTCTTGCTATGTTGCCCAGGCTGGTCTTGAACCCATGGGTTCAGGCAATTCTCTTGCCTCTGCCTCCCAAAGTTCTGGGATAACAGACGTAAGCTATCGCGCTTGGCTGCTATTTTTACATAAAATTTACACATGGTAGCATACTATGTCCAGAGTCCTGCCTCTTGCTTTTGTCCCTTAACATGTATTAGTTAGTTACCACTGCATAACAGATTAGCCCAAATGTAGTGACTAAAAATACAAACATTTATTATCTCACAGTGTCTGAAATTTAGAAGCTTCTTCATAGCTGGGTGGTTTTGGGCCTGGGGCTTTCATGAGGTTGCAGTCAAGCTTTCGACTGGGACTGCCTCATCTGAAGGCTTGACTGGGACAGGGAAGGTCTGTTTCCAAGCTTACTTATATGACTGGTTGCTGGCCGGGGGCTTCAGTTCCTCACTCCCTGAATCTTCCATGGGGAGGCTTGAGTGTCCTCACAAGATAGTAGCCAATTTCAATCCCAGAATGAATGAACCAAAAGAAAGATTGAACATGGCTGGGCATGGTGGCTCATATCTGTAATCCCAGTGCTTTGAGAGGCCAGGGTGGAAGGATTGCTTGAGTCCAGGAGTTTGAGGCCAGCCCAGGCAGCATAGTGAGATCCTGTCTCTATGGAAAAAAAATTTTTTTTAAATTCACATCCCTTAAGATGACTATTAAAAAAACAGAAAATAACAAATGTTGGCAAGGATGTGGAGGAATAGAAACCCTTATGCAATGCTGGAGGAATGTAAAATGGTGCAGCCCCTATGGAAAACACAATGGTGGTTCCTAAAAAAATTAAATATAGAGTTACTATCCAACCCAGCAATCCCACTTCTGGGTATTTACCCAAAATAATCAAAACCAGGGACATGAAGAGATATGGCATGTTCATAACAGCATAACTCACATTAGTCAAAAGATGGAAATAACTCATCAAGAAATGAATTAATAAGCACAATATGGTCCATCCACACAGTGGAGTATGATTCAGCCTTGAAGAGGAACAGCTCTGACTTGAGGACATTATGCTCAGTGAAACAAGCCAGGTGGCCTGCCATGGTGGCTCATGCCTGTAATCTAGCACTCTGGGAGACTGAGGCAGGAGGATTGCTTGAGGCTAGGAGTTTGAGACCAGCCTTGGGCAACATAGTGAGACCTCATCTCTACAAAAAACAATAAAAAGTAGCTGGGTGTAGTGTCTCATGCCTGTAGTCCTAGCTGTTCAGGAAGCTGAGGTGGAAGAATCACCTGAGCCCAGGAGATTGAGGCTGTGATTGCACCACTGCATTCCAGTCTGGGTGACAGAGTGAGACCCCAACAAAGAAAGAAAGAAAGAAAGAGAGAGAGAGAGAGAAAGGGAGAAAAAGAAAGAGAAGGAAGGAAGAGGAAAGAAAGAAAGAAAGGAAGGAAGGAAGGAAGAAAGAAAGAAAGAAAGAAAAAGAAAGAAAGAAAGAAAGAAAGAAAGAAAGAAAGAAAGAAAGAAAGAAAGAAAGCTAACACAGAAGACAATTTCTGTGTGATCCCACTCCTAGGAGGTCTCTAGAATTGTCAGATTCACAGAGACAAAAAGTATCGTGGTGGGTGCCAGGGACTGGGGACAGGATGGGGTGTGAGTGAATGTTTCATGGGAACAGTGTTTAAGTTTGGAAAGAGCGGAAAGTTCTGGAGATGATGGTGGTGATGGTTGCACAACCATGTGAATGTGCTTCATGCCCTGAACTGTGCACTTGAAGACAGCTAAAATGGCAAGTCTTATATTATATTTTACCACAACAAATGAAGTAAAAATAAATAAATGGGGTGTTACGTAGAAGGCAATCAAAACTCTCAGAGTAAAAACAAAAACAAAAACAAAAAAATTCCTCCCAGATTTTAGACTCAGTGCTCTTTCCCTCCCTCACATGACTACTTCTGAGCCTGTTTTAACATGTCCTAATGGCCTGATCTCCGTGTTTATGTTTTCTGTGTGCTTTTTCCTTTCCAGCTGGGCTTGGAGCGTTTCCACGGAGTTGGCATCCTGGGGTTTAACTCCGTGGAGTGGTTCACTGCTGCTCTTGGCGCCATCCTAGCAGGGTAAGGCCATAGTTTGGCTCCTGGTGAGGGGGGCTGAGCCACGTCCCTTGCCCCGGGCTGGTGCAGTCTGAGATACACATAGGAATTTCAGATGGAACCCCAGAATAACAGGAAGCACAGACTCCCAAACAAACCATTCTTATCAGGGTTCACATATAGTAATATCCATTAGATCAGGTCTGAGGCTTTTTTTCCCCTTCACCTGCAGAGCTTTTGTCAAACAAAATAATAATCACAGATAGATTTCTGATTATGTGCAAAGCATTGTGCTCTGTGTGTGTGATCCTATAAAACTCACGACAGCAGTGTGAAATGAATTCTATCATCCCCTGTTTACAGATGAGGAAACAGACTCACACAGCCAGTGGGCAACAAGGCCAGCACCCAAATCTGGCTCTAAAAACAAACCAAATAAAACCAAAACAAAACAGTTCAGGTATGGTGGCTCATGCCTGCAATCCCAGGGGTTTGGGAGGTCGAGGCAAGAGAATCACTTGAGCCCAGGAGTCTGAGACCAGCTTGGACAACATAGCAAGACTCTGCCTCTACAAAAAGATTTAAAAATCCGCTAAGGCCAGGCATGGTGGCTCATGCCTGTAATCTGAGCATTTTGGGAGGCTGAAGCAGGAGGGCTGCTTGAGCCCAGGAGATAGAGAACAGCCTAGGCAGCACAGGAAGGCCTCACCTCTACCAAAAAAAACCCCATCCAAACAGTTAACCAAGCATGGTGGTGTGCACCTGTAGTCCAGTTACTCTGGAGGCTGAGGTTGGAAGGATTGCCTGAACCCAAGAGGTAGAGGCTGCAGTGAGCTGTGATTATGCCATAGCCCTCTGGCCTGGGAAATAGAGTGAGACCCTGCCTCAAGACAAAACAAAAACAAAGAAAAAGAGGTGGGTTCCCATTTCAGAAATGAAAGGTGAGATGCTGTGGACCAGATTTGAGTACAAATTTTGGGTCTTCTGATATTTGTCGTCTGTACAAATGATCATCATATCTCCGTGCCTCAGTGGGCTGTTGTGAAGATTCCATGAGATGACATTGATTAATACCTTAGCATGGTGACTTTCAAATAGTACGTACTTATAAACAGTAATGAATGTAACTGTTTCACATAACTATAACCTGCTTAATTCCCTGACTGGCTAAAAGCACCCTCAACTAGATCAACTAGTGAACCCACAAATAGCCCCCACACATACATGGCCAGTGGCTTCCAACCAAAGCACCAAAGTCATCCAGGGGTGCTGGACTAGCTGGATACTCATATGGAAAAATAAATCAGCCAAGATCCCTACCTCACACCATATGCAACATTACTCTGAGGTGGATTATAGTACTTATGACACAAGTTCAACTCTAAAGCTTACAGAAAAAAGAAAGCACAAGAGAATATCTTCAAAACCAGGGGTAGCCAAAGCTTTCTAAGACAGGACATAAAAAGCATAAAAGAGAAAGTTGCCAAATAGAACTTTATTAATGTCAAAAACTTCTGCTCATTCAAAGACACTAACGAGAACATGAACAGATACATCACACACTTGGGGAAAATATTCATAAAACTTGAATCTGACAAAGGACTCCGGTCAAGCACTGTGGCTTGTGCCTGTAATCCCAGCACTTTGGAAGACTGAGGCAGGAGGGTTGCTTGAGCCCAGGAGTTCAAGACCAGCCTGAGCAACATAACAAGACCCCCGTCTCTACAAAAAAAAAAAAAATTAACCAGGGTGGCGGAGTGTTCCTATAGTCCTACCTTCTCAGGAGGTTGAGGTGGGAGGATCAGGGAGCCCAGGAATTGGAGGCTGCAGTGAGCTGTGATCATCCCACTGCACTCCAGTCTGGGCGACAGAGTGAGACACCGACTAAAAAAAAAAAAAAAAAATCACAAAGAAAAGTAGCCAACAAGCACCTGTAAAGATGCCCAAAGTCATTAACCTCTGAGAAATGCAAATTAAAGTCACGACAGGATGCCATTGGCAAGACCAAAAGTGTGAACAAAGGGAACAGGTGGCTGAGTGGGGGAGGGGACAAGTCCCAGGTCTAAGGTCACTTGCTATGGAACCTTGGGTAGGCGATGTCACTGTCCTGACTGGTTTGCCTCATCTGTAAAATGGATGTTGTAAGTGTCCTGTAACCTGCTGTCACAATGATCTCCTAGGAGTCACCACGCTCAATGTCATTATCATTTTTGCTGCTATCATTAAGTTGGGGAGAAAGGGAAGCATGTGTTGAGGCTGGAAATTCAGAACTTGCCTCCAAGCCTTCCCTCTCCCCGGACCGTCCAGGCCGTTCTCACCTTAAGGTGGGTGTGGTGCACACGTGACTGTAATTTCTTTTCCCAGGGGCCTGTGTGTTGGTATTTATGCCACCAACTCAGCTGAGGCTTGTCAGTATGTCATCACTCATGCCAAGGTGAACATCTTGCTGGTTGAAAATGATCAACAGTTGCAGAAAATCCTTTCGGTAATGCCCTGCCAAGCACCACTCACCAAAATCACCCAGGGGGACCCCAGGGCTCTGGCCAGGTGTCCTTTTGCTCTCAGGTGGATTATTTTTTTGAGCTAGAGTCTCACTCTGTCACCCAAGCTGGAGTGCAGTGGCACGCTCGCAGCCACCTCAGCCTCCTGAGTAGCTGGAACTACAAGTGCACGTCACCATACCTGGCTAATTTTTTGATTAATTGTTGAGATGAGGTGTTGCCAAGTTGCCCAAGCTGGTCTCGAACCCCTGGGCTCGGGTAATCCTCTCGCCTTGGCCTCCCAAAGTGCTGGGATGACAGCCACCATGCCCAACTCGGGTAGATTCTAACAATAAAGTGAGGTGGTAAGGTTTGTCCCATGCATGGTTTCCTCCATGACCACACTGTCATACCTGGAAGCTGGTTTTGGGCGGAGCAGAGTGGAGGGAGGGAGTTTAACTTCCAATTCACATTAACTTAGTTTACTACTCAGCCTCCATTTAAAAATGTGCTTATGTATTATTTTATGTACATCTCACTATTTATTATTATTATTATTATTTTGAGTTGGAGTCTCATTCTGTTGCCCAGGCTGGAGTGCAGTGGCATAATCACGGCTCACTGCAGCCTTGATCTGCTGAGCTCAGATGATCCTTCCACCTCAGACTCCCAAATAGCTGGAGCTGCAGACACGTGCCACCACACCCTGCTAATTTTTTTGTTTTATTGTAGAGACAAGGTCCCACCATATTTCCCAGGCTAGTCTTGAACTTCTGGGCTCAGGCAGTCTTCCCACTTTGGCTTCCTGAAGTGCTGGAATTGTAGCCACAAGTCACCAAGTCCAGCCAGTTATTTTTTCTGGGAGAAGTGTGATTATATCACAGCCGTGCTCCTTGCAATTTTCTTCATTTGTTGTCATTGTTTTCCTTTCTGAAAGCTTCTGTCTTTCTTTCTTTCCTGAGTTCTATCACTTCTTGTTTCACTTTTTTTTTTTTTTTTTTTTGCCACCAGGTTGCATGGTGCTCTCCCTTCCCTAAGTGCTTGTATGTTTGCTTTGTGTTCTTCCTTCCTTGCTGTGTTTACTTCATTATGCTTTAATTTTATGTTGAAATGTTGTGCTACAATGCTCTTCTGCTGTGGCAAAATGTTTAGGTGAGTTTTCTTTGTGTACAGTGAAATTTGGTTCCTCTTGTGTTTTTTTGTATGGCTAGTGTAGAAACATTTCC
This sequence comes from Carlito syrichta, assembly GCF_000164805.1. Taxonomy (NCBI): domain Eukaryota; kingdom Metazoa; phylum Chordata; class Mammalia; order Primates; family Tarsiidae; genus Carlito; species Carlito syrichta. Next base: position 236,321 of record NW_007089487.1, read on the forward strand.
AATATCTTAGGTGTGTTTGAATGACTCCTCGTTTCACTGAAGGTGCAGTTGGTGGGGGAGTCATTGTTCCAGTTGCTCTGTCTGGGATATCCAAAACCTGGCTCCTGAAACGCTCCCCCCAAGCCAGATGGCCAACTCTACTAGGATATCTTTGACTCAGGACATTAATCATGACCCTGTCCCTACCTATAATCCTTTGATCCTCCAGTAGTTTCCTATCTCTCTTCAAAGAAACGCCAAGTTGGACACAGTGGCTTACACTTGTAATCCCAGCACTTTGAGAGGTCAAGGTGGGAGGACTGGTTGAGTCCAGGAGTTTGCAACACAGTCAGACTTTGTCTCTACCAAAAAATAAAACAAAAGAGCCAGGCATGGTGGTACCTGTAGTCCCAGCTACTTGGGAGGCCGAGGCAAAAGGATGATATGAGTCCAGGATGTTGAGGCTACAGCGAGCCATGATAGTGCCACTGCACTCCCTCTGGCCTGAGCAACAGACTGAGAACCCAACTCAAATAATAATAAAAACAAATAAACTCCAAACTCCTCACCTTTGCCACCAAGCCTCTGCCAACCCGGCCCTCACCACCCTTCCTGCTTCCTCCCCTGTCACCCTCTCTTGGGTTTCCACTCCGGCCATCCTGGACTCTTCATGTTCAAACACCCCAAGCTACTGTATGCTCCAGGCTCTTGGGATGTCTATTCCTCCTCTCTGGAAAACTCTAGTCTGTCTGCTCTATGGGCTTTTGTCATCTTTTCTCTCCAATCCATGCCAGAGGCATGGCTATAATTAGCAAAATAGATGCTGGGAGTGGCTTTTTCATTGGATTGGCTCAAAATATCATAAAGGCACCTTCCTCCTTTGGCACGAAGAGTGTGTAAGAGTCCTGCAGGTGGCCTGAACACAGTTCTAGGTGTGGTTAGAGGGCTCTGAACCCATTCAGGGTCCAGCCACCTTCACCGAGGTATCGTTTTATGTACATCCTACTATGGGTTACTATTGTTATTATCTTGAATTAGAGTCTCATTCTGTCTCCCAGGGTGGAGCACAGTGGCACGCTCCCAGCTCACCACAGCCTTGATCTGCTGGGCTCAGGAGATCCCTTCTGCTTCAGCTTCCCAAGTAGCTGGGACTACAGGTGTGTGCCACCACACCCAGCTAATTTTAAAAATTTTATCATAGAGACGAGGTCTCACGATATTTCCCAGGCTGGTCTCAAACTCCTGGGCTCAGGCAATCCTCCCACCTTGACCTCTTGAAGCGCTAGGATTGTAGGCATAAGCCACCAAGTCCAGAAGGTTGTTTTTCTTTGGGTGGAAGGCTCTGAACCTGTTCGGGTTCCACCCACCTTCATGGGAAATTTTTGTTGTCTGTTTCCAACTCAAAAGTTAGCTGAATCCTGGTGGCATGGCTTCAGTTCCTGGGATAGACAGAGCTGGGAGAGACTTCCTTTACCTCCCCAGCTGTGGAGGTCAAAGCACCTCCATCTTGGATGCTACCCCATCATATTGACTTCTGATTAACCCCAGTCCAGGAAGACCTTTAAGATCTCCAATTCATCTTTTGTTCCTTGGGCAATGGCATGAACTTGCCCTTCAGTCAATCTACACATTCCTTCTGAGTCACCTTTTCCCTGTGGCATATAAGCCCCGGGTCTAAGGGTTAGTGGCACAGGAATCCATCATCTTGTCTCGTCTCTACCTGAGACACAGACGCGGCTTCTGTAAGTTCCTATTCGATGTTTCTTTCTGAAATATGGGATCCACCAGCCTCTTTGGCCTCTCGGCTTCCTCAGACTTTGGGAGTAGGTTTGCGTAGACCTGCCCATGTGGAATACGAACCCGGGTCCACAATTCTGTGTAGAATTCGGCCTGAGATGTGTTGTCTTGGGGAGGCTGTCATCTTCATCTTTGACTGTAGTTATTGATCCGGACCACAAAGAATCCAGTATTCCCCAAAACCAGGCCGCTTTGGGTCAGTCAAGACCAAGAACCACGTCTCACAGTGTGGGCAGGGGAAAGAAGAGGTTGACTCGCTTGGGATTCCCATCCAGCGCTAGCCTTTCCCAGGGCTGGGTTGCCATAAGGCCCACAGAGAACGTTCTTTCAGATTCCACAGAGCAAGCTGGAGACCCTAAAAGCCATCGTCCAATACAGGCTGCCCCTGAAAGCAAGCAGCGGCAATCTATACTCCGTAAGTGTGGGAGGTGGGCGCTGTGGAGGGGAGGGGGAGGCTTGCTGGGGGGGGGTTCCCAAAGGCAGTAGGTGTGGCCTTTCAAAGCAAGTGGAAGGTGACCAAAGGGAGAGGGTGGGGCCAAGCAAGGAAAGTGAATGGTGCCTGGCAAGGGAAGTGGTTGTAGCCCTTCAAGGAAGTGGGAGGTGAGCAAAAGGAGGGGTGGGGCTTGGTGAGGGCAGTGGGTGGGGTCTTTGAAAGGAAGT
>NW_007089487.1:238776-239375 GCF_000164805.1 Carlito syrichta
AGGTGAGCAAAGGGAGAGTGGAGCCCAGTACGGGGAAGTGGGCGGGGCCTAGCAAGGGAAGTGGGAGGTGAAGGTAAACTAAGAGAGGGGGTGGGCCCTGCCAAGGGAAATGGGTGGGGCCTGGTAAGGGCAGTAGGTGTGACCTTTCAAAGGAAGTGGGAGGTGAGCAAAGGTAGGAGGTGAGGCCTGGCCAGGGAAGTGGGTGGGGCTTTTCAAAGGAAGTGGGAGGTGAGCAAAGGGAGGGGCAGGGCCTTGTAAGGGCAGTGGGTGTGGCCTTTCAAAGGAAGTGGGAGGTGAGAAAAGGGAGGGGGCTGGGCCTGGCCAGAGAAGTGGGTGGGGCCTTTCAAAGGAAGTAGGAGGTGAGCAAAGAAAGGGGCAGGGCCTTGTAAGGGCAGTGGGTGTGGCCTTTCAAAGGAAGTGGGAGGTGAGAAAAGGGAGGGGGGGCGGGGCCTGACCAGGGAAGTGGGTGGGTCCTTGCACAGGCAGTGGGTGTGGCCTTTCACAGGAAGTGGGAGGTGAGCAAAAGAGGGTGGGGCCTTTTGGGACGCATTCTTTTCTGGCTTGAAGGGGCTGAATAATGGTAAAGTGTCTGTTCTGGT
>NW_007089487.1:239395-267347 GCF_000164805.1 Carlito syrichta
GTGGGGTCTTTGAAAGGAAGTGGAGGGTGAGCAAAGGGAGGGGGTGGGGCCAGGCAACGGCAGTGGGCCTGACCCTTCAAGGAAGTGGAAGGTGAGCAAAGGGAGAGTGGAGCCTAGCACGGGGAAGTGGGCGGGGCCTAGCAAGGGAAGTGGGAGGTGAAGGTGAACTAAGAGAGGGGGTGGGCCCTGCCAAGGGAAATGGGTGGGGCCTGGTAAGGGCAGTAGGTGTGACCTTTCAAAGGAAGTGGGAGGTGAGCAAAGGTAGGAGGTGAGGCCTGGCCAGGGAAGTGGGTGGGGCTTTTCAAAGGAAGTGGGAGGTGAGCAAAGGGAGGGGCAGGGCCTTGTAAGGGCAGTGGGTGTGGCCTTTCAAAGGAAGTGGGAGGTGAGAAAAGGGAGGGGGCTGGGCCTGGCCAGAGAAGTGGGTGGGGCCTTTCAAAGGAAGTGGGAGGTGAGAAAAGGGAGGGGGGGCGGGGCCTGGCCAGGGAAGTGGGTGGGTCCTTGCACAGGCAGTGGGTGTGGCCTTTCACAGGAAGTGGGAGGTGAGCAAAAGAGGGTGGGGCCTTTGGGACGCATTCTTTTCTGGCTTGAAGGGGCTGAATAATGGCAAAGTGTCTGTTCTGGTTATTTATTGCTGGGTAACAAATCACCTCCAAAATTGGCTGAAAACGATGATAATTTTGTTTCTAAGTTTTTTTAGAACATTAAAGTAATTGAAAAATATACTGGAAAAATGAAAATTAGATGTGCTAAAACTCACATTATTTTAAGTTTAAATATTTTCCTTTCACCCAAGTCAGAATTTATTATAACTTTACTTTCCTGGCTCTAATAACTACAACGTCATCAGTAATATTTTTATTGAAACCATTGACTATTTTGAATTATGTATGTAGAAATGCACATTTTTTTCTTTTGCTGCAGGCTGTCCTATGACTTGGACTCAACAGCTCTATTGCAGCCTATCTTTATTTAAAATGATGATAATTTATTCATCATGAATTTTTTTGCTTTGATAGTGACTTTAAAAATATTGCATTAGGCCAGGCTCAGTGGCTCAGCCTGTAATCCCAGCAATTTGGGAGGCCGAGGCGAGTGAATTGCCTGAGCCTGCGGGTTCATGTCCCGCCTCGGCAACTTGGCAAGACATCATCTCTACAATAAATCAAAAATTAGCCGGGTGTGGTAGCGCGTGCCTGTAGTTCCAGCTGCTTGGAAGGCTGAGGCGGAAGGATCACTGGAGCCCAGCAGGTCGAGGCTGCGGTGGCCGGGAGCTGCCACTGCACTCCAGTCTGGGCGACAGAGTGAGACTCCAACTCAAAAAAAATAAAAATAAAAATATTCATTAAAATATTCTTTATCTTGAGCTCATGCCTATAATCTCAGCGCTTTAGGAGGCTGAGGTGAGAAGACTGCTTGAGCCCAGGGGTTCGAGACTCGACTGAGTAACAAATTTGAGGCCAGCCTGGGCAACACAGCGAGACCCTATCTCTACAAAAAAATTAAAAAATTAGCCAGGCATGGAAGCACACACCTATAGTCCCAGCTACTTAGGAGGCTGAGGTGGAAGGATTGCCTGAGTCTGGGAGATCGAGGCTGCAGTGAGCCGTGATCGTGCCACTGCAGCCTGAGTGACAGTGTGAGACTCTAACTTAAAAACAACATTCACTGAGGTGGAATGATCGCCAGAGCCCAGCAGGCGAGGCTGCGGTGGCCGGGAGCGGGCGCTGCACTCCAGTCTGGGCGACAGAGTGAGACTCCAACTCAAAAACAAAAAACAAACAAACAAAAAAAACAACATTCAAACAAACAAAAAAAACTCTTCTTTGGCTTAAAGGGGTCTGTGTTGCTTGCAACCAAACATCTGACTCTAAAATACCTTGCAGCAAGATATATTTTCCAAAAATGACTGTAATGACATTTACAGTGTCACACACTCTTCAGGGATGCTGCCTCTCCTTCAGTAAGAAGTGGAGTCTGTTCCCCCCCCAATCCCTGGCAGAGCTTTGGTTTGGCTTTGATGGGCAGAGAATGGCAGAAGTGATGTCATGTGGCTTCCAAGAGTAGGTCATGAAAAGCAAGATAGCTTCCGACTGCTGTATTCTCTCTCTCTCTCTCTCTCTCTCTCTCTCTCTCTCTCCATTCTCTATTAAGATATGAGCCACCAAGTAAGTCCAGGGATCCTTAAGTCACCATGCCAGAAAGGTCATATGGAGAAAACACCCAGAGATGGAGAAAGATACTGAAGGAACCCCCATTGCCAGACTAGGACTAGGGTGAAGACTTTGCTTACATCACAATTTAAGGGGGGAGGGACAAAATACACTTGGTAATCAAGATTTTTTTTTTGAGCCAGTGTCTCACTATGTTGCCCAGGTTGGATTGCAGTGGTACGATCACGGCTCACTGTAGGCTTGACCTACTGGGCTCAGGCAATCCTTCCGCCTCAGCCTCCCAGTAGCTGGGATGCCAGGTGCATGCCCTCACACCCAGCTAATTTTTTAAAACTTTTTGTAGAGACAGGGTCTTGCTATGTTGCCCAGGCTGATCTCAAACTCCTGGGCTCAAGCAATCCTCCCTACTCAGCCTCCCAAAGTCCTGGTATTACAGGTGTGAGCCACCACACCTGGCTGTTTGTTCAATTTTTTTTAAGGATACATGTAGTTATCTTACAGAAGCTTGAGCAAGAAGTTTGTGAGGGACCACACCAAGTTCTTTTTAATTTCCATGACATTAGAGTCTCAAGCCCATTATTCTAATAAGAAGTCTTGAGAAGCCATAGAGTTTGTTCATTTTGTCTTCCTTGCAAGTAGAGAAAACAAGGTGTCAGTAATCTTTTCTGGCCAACCCAAACACCTGAGCTTTCATGCCTTTCAGAAAAACAGCAGTGCCCATTTGAATGTTCATAGTAGGACCACGATGAATATATTTAAGCATTTAAACCTTGGATAACTTAAAAGATGCATTTAAGCTGGGCATGGTGGGCACACCTGTAGACCCAGCTATTGGAGAGGTTGAAGTGAGAGGTTCACTCGAGAGCAGGAGTTCCAGGCTGCAGTGAGTTATGATCATACCACTGCATTCCAGTCTGTGCAACATAGTGAGACCCCATTTCTTAAAGAACAAGTAAAAAAAAAAATAGATTTTTAGGGGGTTAGAAATAGCACTTATAGCAGAGTTTCTCAGACTCATTGCTGCTGACATTTGGGGCACATTATTCTTTACTGTTAGGGGCCGTCACGGGCACTGGAAGAAGTTGAGCAATGTGCATGGCCTCCACCGGCTACATGCCACGAGCACCCCTTCCAACCCCTGCTGAAAAAAACAAAAATGTCTTCTGACATTGCCTGATGTTCCCTGGGGTGGAGAAATCACTCCTGATTAAGGACACTGATTTATAGGGGACAGTGACATAGAATAGTATCTACTTTTCTGCAAGACAGTGTAGAACCTACAATTTTATTTTATTTACTTTTTGAGTCAGAGACTCACTCTGTTGCCCAGGCTGGAGGGCAGTGGCACGCTCACCGCCACTGCAGCTTTGACCTGCTGGGCTCAGGCGATCTTCCTGCCTCAGCCTTCCAAGTAGCTGGGACTACAGGCGTGCGCCTCCACACCTGGCTAGAACCTCCAATTTTAAGATTCAGCTCAAGTCCCACATTTATTAGAACTGGGAGAAAAAGAAAGACCGAGAAACTCAAAAATGATATTTTTGGGGAAAAAATGACAGAATAAGACAATTCACTGGGTAGAGTGTGATGCCTGGTGACCATATAGCCATCAGACTTGAGAACAACCCCAGATTTCCAAGAGAGAGCTTAAGATTGGACCACCTTGGGTGTGGTGATTTCCCTAATTCAGTCATTTGTGGGTGTTGAAGGTGGGTTTTGTTTTTTGGGTTGGACTCTCACTCTGTTGTCCAGGCTGGAGTCGGTGGCACGCTCATGGCCACAGCAGCCTCAACCAGCTGGGTTTAGGCGATCCTTCTGCCTCAATCTTCCAAGTAGCTGGAACCACAGGTGTGTGCCACCATGCCTGGCTAATTTTTTAAAATTTTTTTAGCGACGAGGTCTTACAAAGTTGCCCGGGTTGGGCTCGAACCCCTGGGCTCAGGCAGTCCTCTCGCCTCGACCTCCCAAAGTGCGGGGATTACAAGTATGAGCCACCACGCCTGGCCGAAGGTGGGGTTTTCTACAAGCTTTTAGGGGGCACCTTTTTTGGGGAGATCTTGAGGCATCTCTCAGAGAAAGGACAGGAATCCCTAATGGCTTTGTGCCATTCTTCTTCTCATCTTCACCCTTCCTGCTCAGATGGGCCCAACATCACCCCGGGCAGGCACACTGCCATTTCTGGAGGACTTTGAGGACCCTCCAGCTTGAAGTGAACACATCACTTTCATCCAGTGCCTTGTCGGGGGTTCAGTGGTAGAATTTCTGCAGGTTCCATGTGATCCTCAGTCCATCAAACCCAACAGTGCACCTTGAGGTTTCCAAGTTCTATTCACAGCACAGGCTCTGGGGTCTGGCTGTCTTGGTTTTTAATGTTAGTTCCTCTGTTGATTTGCTGTGTGGCCTCGGGCAAGTAACCTACCAGCCCCAACCTTAGTTTCCTTATCTACCATAGGGAGATCATGTATCTAGATCAGTAAGGATGCTCGGATGCAAGTAACAATGGCTTGTGCAACAAAGAATCATGTATCTAGATCAGTAAGGATGCTCTTGGATGCAAGTAACAATGGCTTGTGCAACAAAGAATCATGTATCTAGATCAGTAAGGATGCTCTTGGATGCAAGTAACAATGGCTTGTGCAACAAAGAATCAGATTAGGATGTGGATTTCAGTCACGGCTGGAACCAGGGGCTCAAAGACCGTACCCTAGACTCTATTTTGCTCTCTCGATTTCTTGGGTCTGCTGTGCCCTTGCTTCCCTACATATCCTGGGACAGATCAAAACCTCCTAAGCGTTCAGATTATAGGAAGGGGTGAAAAGAAAACACAAACAAAAAACCTCCTGAGGCTGCATCTTGACTCATTCACGTCCACAGTCTGTGTCGAAGAATTGTCTCCATCTTCACTGTGATTGAACCACTTGAAGTCACATGTCCACACCTGATCCAATCACTGATTTCCAAGTTGTTGGAACACTCTGGCTTTAACCAATCAGGGTTGACCTCTGGATCTCTGGGTGGATCCAGCCCCATCCAACTTGTTAGTAAGACGTTAGGGGTGGGGAATGGAATTTGGAAGGCAGTGAACAAAAATTTTATCTAACTTTATAGAGCACTTACCCCAGGCCCTACTATTCTGAGCATTTATATTAAGTCCATTACCATTTAGAATAACCCAAGAAGTTGGGTCCTGATATCATTTCCATTTTTAACCATGAGGAAACTTGTCTGGGTGAGGTGGTTCACACCTGCAATCCAGGAGGCCAAGGTGGGAGGACTGCTTGAGCCCAGGAGTTCGAGACCAGCCTGGGCAACATAGGAAGACCTCAACTCTACACAAATAAAAAATTTAAAAAATATTAGACGGACCTGGTGGCGTGTGCCTGTAGTCCCAGCTACTCGGGAGACTGAGGAGAAAGGATTGCCTGAGTCCAGGAGGTCAAGGCTGCGGTGAGCTGTCATCGCACCACTGCACTCCAGCCTGGGTGAGACCCCAACTCTCAAACACAAGCCAATGGGGAAACTGAGGCACAGGGAGCTTAAGTGGTCCATCTAAGGTGACACTGTGAAGTGGGCTTTTGGTGGGGTTATGCTTTGGGAAAAACTGACAGGACAAGGTCTGGCTGGGGAAGGGGATTCCTGGTTGTCTCTTCATCCTTGGCTTGTCTGTTCTGTCCCCAGTGGGATGATTTCATGGACCTGGGCAACAGCATCCCCGACACCCAGCTGGATCAGATCATCGAAAGCCAGAAGGCTAATCAGTGCGCTGTGCTTGTCTACACTTCCGGGACCACCAACTACCCCAAGGGAGTCATGCTCAGCCATGACAACGTAAGCAAAAGCCCCTAGTTCCGGAGTGGTGGTCTTCAGGCTGTCTCTTGTCCTGGCTTCCAGAGTCATGGTGGTGTTTAGGGGTCCAGCACTCAGTGGCTCCCTCACCTTTGGGGGCCAGAGAGTTGTATTATTGCTTCAAAGCCAGGGGCGGGGCAGGAGCAGAGGACAGGGGTTGAAATCAAGGTCTCTGGAGCGGACTAGATTCCAAAGCTTGGCTCTGTGATCTTGGGTGAGACAGCTAACCTCTCCAAACCTCCGTTTCCTCATCTGTCAAATGGGAGTGATAGGACAGTCTCTACTTCGTGGGTTGTTTTGAAGCCGAAATGAGTTAATATCTGTAGGCCAAGCGTGGTGGTTTCCACTCAGCACTTTGGGAGGCCGAGGTGGGAGGATTGCTTGAGACCAGAAGTTCGAGAACTTCCTGGGCAACAAGGCAAGACCTCTATCTCTACACAAAATTTTAAAATAATAGCCAGGCATGGTGGCACATGCCTGTTGTCCCAGCTACTCTGGAGGCTGAGACAGGAGGATCACTTGAGCCTGGGAGTTTGAGACTCCAGTGAGCTATGATGACACCACTGCACTCCAGCCTGGACCACAGAGTGAGACCCTGTCTCTAAAAAAATAAAAGAAAATAGCTTTCCAGCAAGGATGAGGCATCCTGGGTCACCTCTTGTGTTCTAGATCACATGGATGGCCGGGGCAGTGGCAAGGGACATTGAACTGAAGGAAAAGCAGGAGGTGGTCGTCAGCTATCTGCCCCTTAGCCACATTGCAGCGCAGCTGATGGACATCTGGTTACCCATCAAGGTTGGGGCGCTCACATACTTTGCTCAGCCAGACTCTCTCAGGGTAAGAATGAAGGCGGCCTTGGGATCCCACTGCTTTCTCTAGGACAGGCTAGGTGAGGAAATGGTTGTTCATTCATTCAATAAACATTTTGCGAAGGCCTGGGTCTAAGAATTTTTTTCTCTACCTTCCTCTTACCCTCCCTTTAGTGGCATCAAAAACAGCTGACCAAAGAAAATAATTTTTAACATAGCTGGTCACATTCTTTTAGTTTTTATCTTTATTCAAGTCGAGGTATCCGTGTATGGTGGTATAGGTTGACTACCGAACAACCCAAGACAAAGACACAAATGGTACTGAAAGTGAGGTGTGTATGTGTGTATTTTGTTTTTTAAGTCAGTAGTCCTTCTTCCCAAAACACCGCACTCCAGCCTGGGCCACAGAGTGAGACTCCAACTCAAAAATTAAAAAAAATAAAAAAATAAAAAGGACATTCTTAACCCCATCTGCAGATCCCTCTTTGGCATGAAAGATGACAGTCACAGACTCCAGGGGTCAGGTTGTAGACATATTTGGGGGGGCTATCATTCTGCCTCCCACATGCTCCATCAAGCAGACTAAATCGTAAGGCCTTTGTACTCCCTTCTAGAAATTTCTTTTTCATGTTCTTTGCATGGCTGACTCCTTGCCACGTAGTTCTCGGCTAAATGATTTCCTTGGCTGCTCTCAGTCACTTAAATTCCTCACGCTCAGTGCTTAAAATGTAGCAGGCTCCCAATAAGTACTTTCCCAATAAGTACTTTCAGGTCCTATGGGACCTGAAAAGTTTTTATTTTCCCACATCCTTATCAACGCTTAAGATTGTGAAAATTAAGAACATGTCACCTGGTCCGGGCTCGGTGGCTCAGCCTGTCATCCCAGCACTTTGGGAGGGCAAGGCGAGTGGATTGCCTGTGCCCGCAGGTTTGAGGCTGGCCTGGACAACTTGGTGAGACCTTGTCTCTACTATAAATTAAAAAAAAAAAAAAAATTAGCCGGGCATGGCAGCACACGCTGTAGTTCCAGCTACTTGGAAGGCTGAGGCGGAAGGATTGCCTGAGCCCAGCAGGTTAAGGCTGCGGTGGCCATGAGTATGCCACTGCACTCCAGCCTGGGTGATGGAGTGAGATTCCATCTCAAAAAAAAAAAAAAAAAAAAGAACCTGTCATCTGAACAGTGAGTGAAAAGGGTTTTGTAACATTTTAAGAAATTGCTAGACTATTTTACAAAGTGACTGCACCCTTATATGTTTCTACCAGAAGTGAATGAAGGTTCTAGTTTCTCCACATCCTCACCAGCACTTTTATTATCTGTTTTTAATAATAATGATTATAGCCGTTCCTAGTGGTGCAAAGTGATATCTCTTCATTCTAACTTGCAATACCCTAATGATTAATGATGGTGAGCATCTTTTATGTTGATTGACCATTTGTATATCTTTATTTTTTGAGTCAGAGTCTCACTATGTCACCCAGGCTGGAATCAGTGGCACGCTCATGGCCACTACAGCCTCAATTTGCTGGGCTCAGGCAATCCTTCCACTTCCGCCTTCCAAGTTGCTGGAACCACAGGCGCACACCACCATGCCCAGCTAATTTTTTCATGTATTGTAGAGACGAGGTCTCGCCAAGGTGTCCAGGCTGGTCTCGAACCCCTGGGCTCAGGCAATCTTCTCACTTCTGTCTCCCAAAGTGCTGGCATTATAGGCGTGAGCCACCATGCCTGGCTTGTATATCTTCTTTGGGGAAACATCTGTTCAGATGTTTTATCCATTTAAAAAATGTGGCTCCGAGCTGGGCGTGGTGGCTTATGCCTCTAATCCCAGCACTTGGGGAGGCCGAGTTGGAGGGATGACTTGAACCTAGGAATTCAAGACCAGCCTGGGCAACATAGTGAGACCTCATCTCTATTTAAATGAATGAATGAATGAATAAACAAAAACGTGGTTCTTCCTTCTGTGCTGGTATCTCTAGTAAAAAAAAAAAAAAATTTTTTTAAACCAAAATTTTGCACTGCATATCTAACTGTTGAGTGTTAAGTGTTTCTTATGTATTCTGATTACAGATCCTTTATCGAACTTATGATTTTGCAAACATATGATCTGCAGAAGCTCAGTTCTGTGGCTTGTGGTTTTGTCTTCTGCATTGTCTCTCGAAGAGTAAAAAGTGTTTAACGTTTATGAAGTCCATTTTATTGATGTTTTACTTTCTACTTTTGGTATCCTATCTAGGAAAGTTTTATCTACTCTAAAGCCACAGAGATTTTCTTCTAGAAATCTTTTCGTTTTAGCTCTTTTATTTAAGGCCAGCATCCATTCTGTGTTAATTTTTGTGCTAAAAAATAAGGCTCTCAGCTAAGCTCTTTTTTTCCTCTTGCGTATGAATAGCTTTTTCATAAACTTCCTGGGCACTTTGGTTGAAAAATCAATTGATCATAAATCTAAGATTTTGTTTCTGGATCTTTTACTCAGTTCCTCTAATCTGTGTGTCTGTCCTCTCGCCAAAACCACAGTGATTTGATGACACTAGCTTTATTGTAGAATGACCAACTTGTCCTGGTTTGCCTGGGACTTCTTCAGGTTTTTTTTTGTTTGTTTGTTTGTATGTTTGAGACAGGGTCTCCATCTGTGGCCCAGGCTGGAGTGCAGTGGTGCGATCACCGCCCACTGCAGCCACCACCTCCTGGGCTCAAGCGAACCTCCTGCTTCAACCTCCCGAGTAGCTGGGACTACAGGTGCACACCACCATGCTTGGTCCATTGTTTGACTTTTTAAAAGAGAGACAGGGTCTCACTATGTTTCCCAGGCTGGTCTCAAACTCCTGATCTCAAGCAATCCTTCTGTCTTGGCCTCCCATCGTGCTGGGATTGACAGGTGTACGCCACCATGCTCGACTGACTCTCCCCGTTTTAAATCTGAATGCTTTAAATTCTGGGCATACCAGGATAGCTAATTACCCCACTTTATAATACATTTTAAAATCATAGAGTAAGTCCTCTGATTTTGTTTTTCTTTCCCCAAATTGCTTTGACTATTCTAGTCTTTGGTATTTCTATATTGTTTATAAGATCAGTTTCTTGATTTGTTTGGAAAAGCCTGCCTGGACTTTGATAAGGAGTGCAATTAAACCTACAGATGAATTTGAGGGACAATCTTGCATTCCTCTTTTTTTTTTAAAGCAGGAGCCGGGCTTGGTGGCTCAGCCTGTAATCCCGCGCCTTGGGAGGCTGAGGTGAGTGGATTGCCTGAGCCCGCGGGTTCGAGACCCACCTGGGCAACTTGGTGAGACCTCATCTCTACAGTAAATCAAAAAATGAGCCGGGCGTGGTAGCGCGCGCCTGTAGTTCCAGCTACTTGGAGGGCTGAGGCGGAAGGATCGACGGAGCCCAGCAGGTCGAGGCTGCGGTGTCCGGGAGCGGCCACTGCACTCCAGTCTGGGCGACAGAGTGAGGCTCCAACTCAAAAAAAAAAAAAAGAATGCAGAATTTATTGAGAGAACAGAAAACCTCCCACAGTGGGAGGGAACCCGAAGGGGTTGCCTTGCATCTTTCTTAACGGTTGAATAATATTCCACTGCATGCTTGGACCACAGTTTTTCTTTAGCCAATTCCCCCGTCTGAACATGTAAACTATTTCCATTCTATTACAAAATCATGCTTCAAAGAAACATCATGAGTTTGTTTCTCTGTGTACCCGAGTCTTTCAGCACAAGTCCTTTATCCACAGATGTGAAGTGGCCAGGTTGCATTTAAAATGTTGATAGGCCAGGCATGGTGGTGCACACTTGTAATCTTAGCACTTTGGGAGGCTGAGGTAGGAGGATCACTTGAACCCAGGAAGTCACGGCTGCTGGTAGGCCGTGATTGTGCCACAGCATTCCAGCCTGGATGACAAAGCAAGATCCCAACTCAAAAAAAAAAAAAAAATGTTGATAGTACCATTATATTACCTTCCAAAAATATTTGACCCAGCAGGCCACAGTGGCTCACACCTGTAAACCTAGCACTTTGGAAGGCTGAGGCGGGAGGATTGCTTAAGGCCAGGAGCTCAAGACCAGCCTGGGCAACATAGTGAGACCCCGTCTCTACCAAAAAAATAAAACACATGAGTGAACGAGCTAAACAAACGAACAAACAAATAAATAATTTGGCCAGTGAATGCTTCTCGCCAAATCCCTGCAAACCATATGATTGGCCACCGGCCAGCCAATGGGTTGTCTCCCTTAAGTCAGGAATCCACCCGGGTCCGATCAGCAAAGGGTCATGGGCAGAGTTGGCTGGATCAGAGGAGACAGGGGTCTGTGGTCAGTGGAAGGTGTCGCTGTGGCTAACCCAGCTGTGTCCCCTGCAGGGCACCTTGTTAATCACTCTGCGGGAGGTGAGGCCCACCGCCTTCATGGGGGTGCCCCAAGTTTGGGAGAAGTTGCATGCGACAATAAAGGAAAATAATACCAAGTGCTCCAACTTGAGGAAGAAGGTGTTTATATGGGCAAGACACGTTGGCTTCAAGATCAGCACAAAAAGGATGTCGGGGTAGGTTGGGGGAGGTCTGGCGAGATGGGAGGGTAGTGGGGGAGGTGGCATGACCTTCCCCAGTGTGTCCCTTCTGCCTCTTTTGACTTGATGACTTTTTTTTTCTTGAGTCAGGGTCTCACTATGTCGTCCAGGCTGGAGTGCAGTGGCACAGTCACAGTTCACCGCAACCTTGACCTCCTGGGCTCAGGCAATCCTCATGCCTCAGCCTCCCGAGTAGCTGGAACTAAAGGCGTGTGTGCCACCACACCCGGCTCATCTGTGTATATTTCGTAGCGATGAGATCTCGCTATGTTGCCCAGCTGGTCTTGAACTCCTGGCCTCAAGTGATCCTTCTGCCTCAGCCTCCCAAAGTGCTGGGATTATAGGCAGATGCCACCACACCTGGCTAATATTTTGATTTCTTCTTGTTGTTGTTATTATTCTTATTATTACTATTATTATGGCAACCAGGTCTTGTTATGCTGTCCAGGCTGGTTCCGAACTTTCTGACCTCAAGCAGTCCTCCCCCGTTGGCCTCCCAAAGCACTGGGATTGTAGGTGTGAGCCACCTCAACTGGCCTTGATGGCTTTTTTGTTCACAGGAAGTATGACACTCCCGTGAACTACAACATAGCTAAGAATCTCGTGTTCAGTAAAATCAAGCACTCCCTGGGCCTGGATCGCTGCCACAATTTCATCAGTGCCGTTGCCCCTCTCTCCCAAGAGACTGCAGAGTTCTTCTTCAGCTTGGACATACCTATAGGCGAAATCTATGGATTGAGTGAGAGCTCGGGACCTCACACGCTATCCAGCCCGACTAACTACAGGTTTCTCAGGTACGAGCCCCAGGCCGACCCCTGGTTCTCCGGCGACACGGGGTCAGGGTGGCGAAGACAGGTAGGCCTCTGGGCTCGCAGGAAACCTGACTTGGTGTCTCCGGAATGACCCTCACTCCCCAGCTGAGAAGCCCTGATTTGTCAGAGAGCCCCCAGGCAAGAGGAAGGGCTTCCAGAACATTCCATTGGCCCCCACCCCTTTGTCACTTGCCTCTAAGTTCACCTCCTGTGACCTCGGGACCCTTCATCTCCATAAGCCTCCCACTTAAACACCCGCATGGGCCATCCCCGGCTTCCCCCCCAAGTCAGCTCATACCGTGCTGCAGGGTTAAACCCAGCGAGATCAAAACAGTAAGACTATCCAAGCCAAGTCTGACCCTGAGTTTGAGAGCCGTGCTCCCTCACCGAATCTCCTTGGCATGGCTCTCCCTGGCCCTTCCTGCCACCATCTTGCAAATCTGTCTTCCTCTCTCATGCCTGGGACCCTCCAATGGTCCAGGTTCCAGCCATCTTCCCAAAGTACAAACCGAGGAAGCAAAAAATAAATGAAATCTAGCCAGTGCGGTGGCTCGCACCTGTCATCCCAGCACTTTGGGAGGCAGGGGCGAGAGGATTGCCTGAGCCCAAGGGTTTGAGACCAGCCTGGGCAACTTGGCAAGACCCTGTCTCTACAATAAATCAAAAAATTAGCCAGGCATGGTGGTGTGTGCCTGTAGTTCCAGCTACTTGGAAGGCTGAAGCAGAAGGACTGCCTGAGCCCAGCAGGTCGAGGCTGGGCGACAGAGTGAGACTCCAACTCAAAAAAAAGAACAAAATCTTCCTAATTTGGTAAAACCATCTCCTACCTTTTACTGCACCTTGCAGGGAACTTATTCCCCAGTTTCTCCACGTTCCACTCCATAATTGCCTCTGAGTCCGCTTTAGCAGGATCCAAAGTCACACTACAGTTTTTTTTTCAAATCAAAGAGTCGCCCTACCCTGAAAATCAGTGACGCTATCCCACTCCTGGAAAAAAGGGACAAATTCCAGCCATCTTTAATTTTTTTTTTTGAGTCGGAGTCTCACTCTGTCGCCCAGGCTGGAGTGCAGTAGCCTCGACCTGCTGGACTCCGGCGATCCTTCTGCCTCAGCCTCCCGAGTGGCTGGAACCACAGGCGAGCACCACCACGCCCGGCGATTTTTTTCCAGCCATTTTTTCCAGCCATTTTTTCTCCCCCCCAGTGAGTGCCACCAGTGGGATCCCAGTTCACAAAGCGTGTGGGCATCTGACTCACTGGATTAAGCACTTCCACAGACACCTGCTTATGTCCACTGGGCCCTGGGGGAGATGGGCAGAGCCTGTCAGCCTGCACCAGCTGAGCAGATCCAGGCTGACCCGAGGAGAGTGACTATCTTTCTGAGCCTCAGTTTCCCCACTGTTGTGCCCCAGCAGCTGCGGCAAGGTCTTGACGGGGTGTAAGAACATGCTGTCCCAGCCGAATAAGGATGGCATCGGTGAGGTCTGTATCTGGGGCAGACACATCTTCATGGGCTACCTGGAGAATGAATCTGAAACTATGGAGGCCATTGACAAGGAAGGCTGGCTACACTCCGGGGACCTGGGTCAGCTGGACAGCCAGGGTTTCCTCTACATCACCGGCCGCATCAAAGGTACCAAGGGAGGAGGGGGGACAGGTCTGGCGGCTCTCACCTGTAATCCCAGCACTTTGGGAGGCCGAAGTGGGAGGATCACTCGAGCCTAGGAGTTCCACGCCAGTCTGAGCAACGTAGTAAAACCTTGTCTCTACAAGAAAAATTAGCTGGGTGTGGTGGCAGACACCTGTAGTCCCAGCTACTTGGGAGGCTGAGGCAGGAGGATCACCTGAGCCCAGGAGATCGAGGTTGCAGTGAATCTTGACTGTGCCAATGGACTGCAGCCTGCGTGACAGAGTAAAACCCCGAGTCAAAAAAAAAAAAAAGATACCAAGGATGGGGGTCGGGGGTGGCCTGGGCTCTGCAGGGGTCTCCTACAAGCAGGCCCACCCTGAACGTTTAAGGGCCTCCCAGCTCCCCACCTTCCACAAAGGACTGGGCAGGGACACCCCAGTCTGTACAACCCAGAACCATTCAACAGAGCTGGTCGACAGACCTGAGAAAGACAAGCTCTGCAACCTTCATTTCTTCCCGTCATTTGAGGATGATAATAATTCATCTATCGAGTGATAAGGGTTAAGGGAGGATCACAGGCAGTAAGGCAAAACAGGGATCAGCCAACGTGTCCCGTGGAGGATCCTATAGCAAACATTTCTGGGTTTGCAAAACACACATGTCCATCACAGCTATGCATGTCTGCAATTTGTAGCACAAAAGTAGCTGCGAACAAGTAAGTTATGGGCGTGGCCACATGCCCGTACGAATTTCATGTAATTTGCATGTGTCACAAATATTCTTTGACTGATTTCCTTCCAGCCACTTAAAAACACAAAATCTGTTTTTAGCTTTTGGTCATACAAAACCGGGTGGCGGGTTGGATTTGGCCCATGGGCCGTAGTTTTCTAATCCCTGATAGAGAACACTTGACACTTTGGGACTCAAAGCCATTTAAGATGGATTTCAGTGGATTTGAGTTTTTTTAAAAAGCAAACGGTTGGCTCAACATAACTGAAAAGTTCATAGGGTCTGCTTCGGTCATGGCTGGATCCAGGTGCAAAAAAATGATATCACAGGGAGCTTCTTTATCCTTCTCCGATTGAGTTTTCTCCTGTGCTTCTTAAAGGGGCTATTCCCGTTTGCAGCAAGAAGGCTTCAGGGTTGGGTGTGGTGGTTCATGCCTGAAGTCCCCGCACTTTGGGAGGTGGAGGCGGGAGGATTGTTTGAGGCTGGGAGTGTGAGACCAGCTCTGTCTCTTAAGGAAAAAAAAAAAAAAGTAGAGAGTAGTTCCCCAAAGAAACATCCGGGTGTCTTACTCCACGACGAAGTTACACCATTGTTGAGAGCCGTGGACAGCAACATTTTCAGCCTGGCACGAAGTTTATCGGCCCTTGTCTTGGCAGAGCTGAGAGGGTAGGACTCCTTCTTGGAATTTTTTGAAACAACAAAAACTCAGAGTGCAACCGTCACAGTAAGAAAATCAACCAAGAGTATTATTTTTGGTATCTGGAATTGAATTTACCAGTGATGCAAGCACAGCAACCTCTGTAAAGACTTTGCCTTGGCAAACTCTCTAGAGTTCAGACTTCGTAGCATCAAGGACACAACGCAAGCGGGAGTTTTGGAGGTCAAACATGGGGAAAAAAGATGCTTCTATTGTAAAACTTCCTGTTGATCAGTACAGAAAGCAAATTGGTAAATAGGATTATAAAAAAACCAAACCTATTTTATGAGCAACCAAATTCAAAGCAAAGAAAACAGCGATAGGCATAGAGGAAGTTGGCCTTGTACTTGCAGCTATGTTGGCGCTGCTACTGGCTTTCTATGCTTTTTTTTTTTTTTTTTTTTTAAATCTCGGACTCACCACGGATGTTAGCCCTGATCTTGACCCAGATGAAGATTAGCTAAGTAGCAATCCATGCATGAAAGGGAAATAATTTTATAAAAGCACCTTTTGGGACCAATATTTTCAGTAATGAAAGCGCAACATATTGAATTCTTTCTGTTGGTGTTTTCAGTTTGCATAAATATCTTTTTAAATAGTTACATGGGATATCAAGGAAAGAACCTTACCTAGAAATGCAGTATAATACATGCTACCGGATACTTTAAAAAAAATCTTTCTGAGCCGGGCTCGGTGGCTCAGCCTGTCATCCCGTGCCTTGGGAGGCCGAGGTGAGTGAATTGCCCGAGCCCATGGGTTCAAGACCAGCCTGGGCAACTTGGTGAGACCTTGTCTTTACAATAAATAAAAAATTAACCAGGCGTGGTGGTGTGTGCTTGTAGTTCCAGCTACTTGGAAGACTGAAGCAGAAGGATTGCTGGAGTCCAGCAGATCGAGGCTGTGGTGGCCATGAGCATACCACTGCACTCCAGTCTGGGTGACAGAGTGAGACTCCAACTCAAAAAAAAAAAAAAAAAATTCTTTCTCCTTTGAAAGACACCCTGTGCAGGGTGCATTTAGATAAAATGGAAAACAGATCCTAAATTCTTCAAATGTCCTTGCCAATTTATGTATAATGACATTACTTACAGATTACCAAATCTGCTTTTGTCCTGTCTACATCGTAATTAAAAGCATATATCCTCAGGCCGGACTCGGTGGCTCAGCCTGTAATCCCAGCACTTTGGGAGGCCGAGGTGAGTGAATTGCCCGAGCCCATGGGTTCAAGACCAGCCTGGGCAACTTGGTGAGACCTTGTCTTTACAATAAATAAAAAATTAACCAGGCGTGGTGGTGTGTGCTTGTAGTTCCAGCTACTTGGAAGACTGAAGCAGAAGGATTGCTGGAGTCCAGCAGATCGAGGCTGTGGTGGCCATGAGCATACCACTGCACTCCAGTCTGGGTGACAGAGTGAGACTCCAACTCAAAAAAAAAAAAAAAAAATTCTTTCTCCTTTGAAAGACACCCTGTGCAGGGTGCATTTAGATAAAATGGAAAACAGATCCTAAATTCTTCAAATGTCCTTGCCAATTTATGTATAATGACATTACTTACAGATTACCAAATCTGCTTTTGTCCTGTCTACATCGTAATTAAAAGCATATATCCTCAGGCCGGACTCGGTGGCTCAGCCTGTAATCCCAGCACTTTGGGAGGCCGAGGTGAGTGAATTGCCCGAGCCCATGGGTTCAAGACCAGCCTGGGCAACTTGGTGAGACCTTGTCTTTACAATAAATAAAAAATTAACCAGGCGTGGTGGTGTGTGCTTGTAGTTCCAGCTACTTGGAAGACTGAAGCAGAAGGATTGCTGGAGTCCAGCAGATCGAGGCTGTGGTGGCCATGAGCATACCACTGCACTCCAGTCTGGGTGACAGAGTGAGACTCCAACTCAAAAAAAAAAAAAAAAAATTCTTTCTCCTTTGAAAGACACCCTGTGCAGGGTGCATTTAGATAAAATGGAAAACAGATCCTAAATTCTTCAAATGTCCTTGCCAATTTATGTATAATGACATTACTTACAGATTACCAAATCTGCTTTTGTCCTGTCTACATCGTAATTAAAAGCATATATCCTCAGGCCGGACTCGGTGGCTCAGCCTGTAATCCCAGCACTTTGGGAGGCCGAGGTGAGTGGATTGCCTGAGCCCGGGTTCGAGACCTGCCTGGGCAACTTGACAAGACCTCATCTCCACTGTAAATCAAAAATAGCCAGGCGTGGGAGCGCACGCCTGTAATTCTGGCCACTCGGAAGGCTGAGGCGAAAGGATCGCCGGAGCCCAGCAGGTCGAGGCTGCGGTGGCCAGGAGCGGCCACTGCCCTCCAGTCTGGGCAACAGAGTGAGACTCCAACTCAAAAAAAAAATAAAATAAAATAGAGTTCTTTTCCTCTTGGGCTGTCTGAGCTGATGTAAATAGAAAGTTCAGTTGATCTTGATTTTAATTAACTTATTGCTCTATTAATATAAACTTGGAATTCTATTTTAATTATGTTGTTCTGGCTGCTTGTAGTATCAGTTTGCCTCTCTTGTTAGGTAGATATGTAACAATCTGTCATTTAATTGTGAGGCCTTTTTCACTTGACAGTAATAGCAAGAGTCCTATCTATTCAGAAACATTTTCTTGGGTTTGTCTCCTAACTGTGAACCATATAAAATTGTTTTACAAAATTACATTGCACCCCTTAAGAGTTTAGAACTCTTTAGTGAATTTAGAACTCTTTAGTGAAAAATAAATAATAGAAGGGGAAAAAAAGTTACACCCTTGTTACTGCAGTAACAAGCACGGTGAAGGTGACTTTGATAGATCCCAGGACAAGGTGCAGACAGTTTGGGCGGGTGGAACAGAAAGAGGCAGCCATCTCAGGATGAAAGAACAACCTTTAGAATCTCCAGAATCAGAGATTCAACCCATACCCCGGGGTAAGACTGAAATTTGATTCTTTTACAAAAAGAAAAGTTCACTGCAGAGCTCGTTGTAGCTTTGAACT
Organism: Carlito syrichta; assembly: GCF_000164805.1. Classification (NCBI taxonomy): domain Eukaryota; kingdom Metazoa; phylum Chordata; class Mammalia; order Primates; family Tarsiidae; genus Carlito; species Carlito syrichta. The sequence goes on from NW_007089487.1 coordinate 257,629, forward strand.
CCTGGGCTCAAGTGATCCTCCTGCCTCAGCCTCCCAAGTAGCTGGGATTACAGGTTGTGCACTGCCATGCCTGGCTTTTTTTTTTTTTTAAGTTGAGATGAGGTCTCACTATTACCCAGATTGAACTTGAACCTCTTGGCTAAAGCGATCCTCCCTCTCGGCCTTCCAAAGTGCTGGTATTACAGGCACTTTGAGCCACTGGTCCAGACCTTGGAGTTCGATTCTGTTGAGGTTGCAAAGGGATGAAGAAGAAAAAGACAATGAATTATTTTAATTTTATTTTATTTTATTGACTGGAGTCTCACTCTGTCGCCCAGACTGGAGTGCAGTGACACTCTCCCAGCCACCGCAGCCTCGACCTGCTGGGCTCCAGCGATCCTTCCGCCTCAGCCTTCCGAGTAGCTGGAACTACAAATCACGTGTCACCACGCCCGGATAATTTTTGATTTATTGTAGAGATGAGGTCTTGCCAAGTTGCCCAGGCTGGTCTCGAACCCAGGCTGGTCTTGAACTCCTGGACTCCAATGATCCTCTCACCTTGGCCTCCCAGAGTGCTGGGATCACAGGCGTGAGCCACCACGCCCGGCCAGGCAATGAATCATTAAGATGCAGTGGCTCATGCCTGCAGTCCCAGCACTTTGGGAGGCTGAGGTGGGAAGATCGCTTGAGGCCAGGAGTTGGAGACCAGACTGGGCAACATAGGGAGACCCCATCTCTTAAAAAACCAAAGCAGATGTGGGAAGAGGAGCAGATCCTCCTGTGTTTCTGGGGCTTTCTAGGTGGGTGTTGGCGACGCCAGTGTCGGCCCTTCTGAACCTCGAGGGGTGGGGAGATTCATATCGTCATGACTGGACAGGTACCAAGCCAAGCTCTGTTCCAGAAATCCTCATCACTGCCAGTGGCGAGAAGGTGTCCCCCATTTCCATCGAGAACTTGGTGAAGAGGAAGATCCCCATTGTCAGTAATGCCCTGTTGGTGGGAGATAAGATGCATTTCCTGAGCATCTTGCTGACGTTGAAGGTAACGCTGTTTGGGGAGACCGTGGCCTGACCTCACCCCAGGTACAAGGCCCACTTCTTGGGCTGGGCGTGGTGGCCCGCACCTGTCATCCCAGCACTCTGGGAGGCCAAGGCAGGAAGATGGCTTGAGCCCTGGAGTTGGAGACAAGCCTGGGCAACATGGCGAGACCTCATCTCTACAAAAATAAAATTAAAAAAACGGAGCTGGGTGTGGTGGCATGCACCTGGAGTTCTAGCTTCTTGGGAGGCTGAGGCGGAAGGATCGCCTGAGCCCAGGAGGTTGAGGCTGCAGTGAGCTGTGAGCATGCCACTGTACTCCAGCCTGGGCTACAGAGTGAGACCCTGACTCAAAAAAAAAAAAAAAAAAAGCCTGCTGCATGGTTTTCAGGAGGTGGGGGTGCTGGCCGGGGGAGCATGTGTGGTGGTGACAGGGGTGTCCTGGGGCAGTGTGAGATGGACCCGATGAGTGGAGAACCTTTGGACCAGCTGACCTTGGAGGCCATCAACTACTGCCGGAGCCTGGGCAGCCACGCATCCACTGTGACCGAGATCGTGAAGCTGAAAGATCCCCTGGTCTACAAGGCCATCCAGGAGGGCATCAACAGCGTGAACCAGGAGGCCATTTCCAACGTGCGGATTCAGAAGTGGGTCATTCTGGAGAAGGACTTTTCCATTTCTGGCGGAGAGCTGGGTGAGTGGCCTTGTCACTGGAAGGCTGAGCCCTTGTTAGCATCTGGGGCCACGTGGGCTGAGGAGATGTGCTCTTTTATGGGTCTATGAGGCCAGCCAGGGGCCAGGACAGGGATGCCACCACCTCCAGCTAGTTGGATCCCAGCTCTCCCTGACCTCTCTCTCAATCTGTCTCTCTCTCTCTCTCTCTCTCTCTCTCTCTCTCTCACACACACACACACACACGTGTCTCTTTGCTCCAGGGCTTACACATCCCTCATTCTGGGAATAAAATCCAAACTCCTGGCAGGACACAGTGCCTCACACCTATAATCCCAGCACTTTGGGAGGCTGAGGTGGAGGATCTCTTGAGCCCAGGAGTTTGAGACCAGCCAGGGCAACAAAGAAAGACCTTGTGTCTACAAAAAATTCAAAAATTAGTCAGGTGTGGTGGAACATGCCTGTAGTCCCAGCTCTGGGGAGGCCAAGGCAGGAGGATTACCTGAGGCCAGGAGTTCAAAACCAACCTGGGCAACATAGTGAGACTCTATGAAAAATTAAAAAAAAAAAAAATAGTTTACTCTAGCTCTGTAGGATCTCTCTCTTGCTGACTTCTTTTGTTCTCTCTGCCCCAACTGTGCGGGCTTTCTTGCTGTGCCCGCAATCTCTGGACTTGGTCCAACCACAGGGCCTTTGCACCTACTGGTCCCTCTAACTGCAATGCTCTTCCCTCTTAATTCTTTGCCCAGATGGCTCCTTCTCATTGTCCAGGTTTTACCCTACAGGCCACTTCCTCAGAGCAGCCTTGTAACAGGACCACTGGGTTCCTGCCCACTGTGCAGGAAGGAACAGACCAACACACTGGGACGGCAGGGTTTGTAACAGAGAAAGAATGTATTGATTTCATGGCAGTCGAGAGAGGAGATGGGAGGAAACTTCACGTTCATCTCCCCAAGGAGTTCTGGGCTGAGCATTTTCAGAGGACCATGGAGGGCAAAGGGCTAGACAATTGAGGTCATTGGTTGGTCAGGGCATGGGGTGGCGTCATCAGCATGTGGACAACGCATGCTTTGGTCAATTGCCTCCTCGTGGGTCCCTTCAGACCAGCTGATATCAGTAGTTTCACTGCTAAGCAGGACCTGAGAGAACAGCTCAGAGGGAAAACATCACGTTTTCTCATGTTCAAGCTGTTATCTCTGGAGCAGTTAGGGGAACTGTATCTTGTGACAGGGTCTCCATGATTCTGGGGCAACCCCAACCCTCACCCTAAACAGCCACGAGGAAGTGACTCAGAGAGCAGGCTGACCTCATCATTCATGCTGAATGCACTGCAGGTTTGGTTTATTTTCATTTTTCTCCTTCCTTTTCTCCTAATTTTTTTTTTTTTTTTTTGAGTCAGGGTCTCACTCTGTCACCCAGGCTGGAGTGCAGTGGCATGATCACAGCTCACCGTAGTCTTGACCTCCTGGGCTCAGGTGATCCTCCCACCTCAGCCTCCCGAGAAGCTAGAACTATAGGCACATGCCACCACCCCTGACTAATTTTTTAAAATTTTGTGTGTAGAGATGAGGTCTCATTATGTTGCCCAGACAGGTCTCGAACTCCTGGCTTCAAGAGATCTTCCCACCTTGGCCTCCTACCATGCTGAGATTACAGGCGTGAGCCACCATGCCCGGCCTACCTTTTGATTAATTTTATAAAGTGTCTAGGGATGGTTTCAGCCTTCCCTGACCATGCTGGCTAAAGCAGCTGGCCATCTCCCTTGGCAGATCATCCTGTAGCCTGTGGGCACCCCTATTATACCTGCCTGTCTTCTTGTCTCCATAATGCAACAGAATCTGGAACTATCTTCTTTTTTTTTTGAGTTGGAGTCTCACTCTGTCGCCCAGACTGGAGTGCGGTGGCTGCTCCCAGCCACTGCAGCCTCGACCTGCTGGGTTCCAGCGATCCCTCCGCCTCAGCCTTCCAAGCAGCTGGAACTACAGGCACGTGCTACCATGCCCAGCTAGTTTTTGATTTATTGTAGAGATGAGGTCTCACCAAGTAGCCCAGGCGGGTCTCAAACCCGAGGGCTCAGGCAATCCACTCACCTCAGCCTCCCAAGGCACGGGATTACAGGCTGAACCACCGAGCCTGGCAGGAACTATCTTCTTTATGAGCTTCCCCAGTGAGGGAACGGCTCACTCCAGGGTGGGGGTCCTGGGATTCTATCATCGTCCTCTCTTGGGGGCTTGCTCCCAGCACTTGGCTGTAATCTGACAGTGTGGATGGAAGGGAGTTAGAACAGAAGCAAGCCTGTGGCACTGAACAACCTATGTTCAAATCCTGTCCCCTCCCCACAAGGAATTGACTTGTCCCTCCAAGCCTTGGTCTCTCTAAGTTGAAAACACAGGCCAGGTGTGGTGGCTTATGCCTGTAATCCCAGCACTTTGGGAGACCGAGGTGGGGGGATTGCTTGAGGCCAGGAGTTTGAGACCAGCCTGGGCCACATAGCAAGACCTCATCTCTACAAAAATTTTAAAAAATTAGCTGGGCGTGGTTGTGTGCACCTGTAGTCCCAGCTGCTTGGGAAGCTGAGACAGGATGCTATCACTTGAACCTAGGAATTCAAGGCGGCAGGGAGCTATGATCACGCCACCACACTCCAGCCTGGGTGAAAAAGCAAGACCCTGTTGAGAGAGAGAAGAAGAAGAGGAAGGAGGAGGAGGAGGAGAAGGAAGGAGGGAGGGAGGGAGGGAGGAAAGAAAGAAAAGAGGAAAGGGGCCAGACTCAGTGTCTCAGCCTGTAATTCCAGCACTTTGGGAGGCCGAGGCGAGAAGATTGCCTAATCCCACTGATCTGAGTCCAGCCCGGGCAACTTGGTGAGACCTCATCTCTACAATAAATCAAAAAATTAGCCAGGTGTGGTAGCGGATGCTTGTAGTTCCAGTTACTTGGAAGGCTGAGGTGGAAGGATCGCCGGAGCCCAGCAGGCTGAGGCTGTGGTGGCCATGAACATGCCACTGCACTTCAGCCTGGGCAACAGAGTGAGATTCCTACTCAAAAGAAAGAAAAAAAAGAGAGAGGGAGGGAGGAAAGAAAGAAAGAAAGAAAGAAAGAAAGAAAGAAAGAAAGAAAGAAAGAAAGAAAGAAAGAAAGGAATTTTCTTTCATCTCTGCTACCCAACCCATTTTTCCTTTCTTGAAAAAAGAAAGGAAAGGGGAAAAAAAGAAAGAAACTAGAAAACACAGTCCTTGTACAGAGTTGTTTGAGACACCTTGAGGGAATTCCAAAGCCCCTGGTGATTCAGAGGCCATGCATATCCTGGGTTGTGCAGCAGATAATTAATTCCCAAGTTGAAGCCTTCATGGACTTGCTGGGTGACCTCAGAGTATCTGGCCCTCTCTGTGCACCAGTCTCCTCTCCTGTAAAATGGGGGTGGTGGTGTTGCAGTGGTGATGGTGTCCCTCCTCCCTTGAGTGCGCAGTTCACATCAGGCACAGATTGCAGCGTGCTCCCCACCTTCCAGCTCACAGAATCCTCACCACAGCCCCGAGGGCGACATGGAGGTTCTGTGATCCCCTGGATACTGATGGCAAAAGTGGCAGGCATGGCCAGCCGCCCAGCCTGGCGCCAGTCATGGGATCCCGTTGACTGGTCATGCACAGGGCGTGTGGAATTTTCTTCCATCTCTGCTATCCAACCCATTTTTCCTTTCTTGATAGGTCCATCATCAAAGATTAAGAGACATTTCATAATCCAGAAATACAGAAAGCAAATTGACAACTTCTACCACTGACTGGTAGAGCTGCTCCTGGCTGCTCTGATGGTAAGCTTCAGTTTGCTGGGCTTTGCTGGGCCATGCCTGGGATGGGTTCAGCAGGGAGCTCCTTCATACTCGCACATGCACACACATTTGCCTGCAGTGAGATTTGGCTTCAACCTGTGCTCACTCTACAGGGTCATGGTAGGGTATGCAAGCTCCTTCACGGTTGGTCACCAATTTTGCTGGCTGTGCTTCTTGCCTTTTCTCCCCTCCCCTCCCCCTTCTCTCTTTCTCTCTTTCTTTCTTTGAGTCAGGGTCTCACTCTGTCACCCAGGCTGGAGTGCAGGCTCACCACAGCCTCAACCTCCCGGGCTCAGATGATCCTCCTGCCTCAGTCTGCCAAGTAGCTGGGACTACAGGCACGTGCCACCACACCTGTCTATTTTAAAAATTATCCATCTATTTATTTATTTTTTTGAGTTGGAGTCTCACTCTGTTGCCCAGACTGGGGTGCAGTGGCATGCTCCCAGCCACCCTGCTGGGCTACAGCGATCCTTCCACCTCAGCCTTCCAAGTAGCCGGAGCTACAGGCACGTGCTACCACACCTAGCTAGTTTTTTATTTATTGTAGAGACGATGTCACACCATGTTGCCCAGATGGGTCTCAAATCTGTGGGCTCAGGCAATCCACTCACCTCGGCCTCCCAAAGTGCTGGGATTGCAGGCTGAGCCACCAAGCCTGGCCAATTTTTAAATTTTTGATAGAAATGAGGTCTTGCTATGTCAGTATGATCATAGCTCACTGCAGCCTCGAACTCCTGGATCCAAGTGATCTTCCCACGTTGGCCTCCTGAGTAGCTGGGACTCCAGACATGTGCCACCACACCCAGCTAGTTTTTTAATTTTGTGTAGAGATGGTGATCTCACTGTGTGGCCCAGACTGATCTCAAAATCCTGGCCACAAGCAAGCCTCCCAAAGTGTTAGGATTACAGGCATGTGCTACTGCACCCAGCCTGAGACACTACACCCAGCCAGCCTTTTCTACTCATCTCTGAGGCAGGGGGCCATCCTCCCATCCAGAACCAGAGTTTTTCATTAAACACCCAAATGTTTCATTGTGGCTTATTTGGAAGAAGGTCTTTTGTCAGGAACTTTGATGGGGGAAGTTCTGCTTGTCAGGAACCCAAAGAATGAGGTATGTTGGCCCGTTACAGAGATGGTAAGAGATGGAGACTTGAACTTCCCAGGGGCACCCACCATCCCCCCCGTCCTTTCCCAGGGAACCTCCATGACTCTATGAATTGCCGATAGGGCTTTGTTTTCTTAATCCCACTAGATGCACAGAGCAGGCAGAGAGTAGAATGCATCTTCACCCGCCTAAGGGCCACCTATTACCTTCTCATGGGTAAATTTCTCTTCTGACGCCCACAGCCAACCCACCTGTAGGAGTTTGCTGGGGCTACCATAACGAATACCACAGACTGCGGGGCTTAAACTCATTGAGAAACTTATTGTCTCAATTCTGGAGGCTGAAATTGTGAGGCCAGTTTAGGTGCAGTGGCTCACAACTGCAATCCCAGTATTTTGGGAGGCTGAGGCAGGAGGATTGCTTGAGGCCAGGAGTTCAAGACCAATCTGGGCAACGTGGTGAGACCTCGTCTCTACAAAAAATTAAAAAATTAGCCAGGCATGGTGGTATGTGCCTGTAGTCCCAGCTACTTGGGAGACTGAGGAAGGAGGATCACCTGGGTCTGGGAGTTTGAGACTGCAGTGAGCTAGATTGCACCACTGCACTCCAGCCTGGGCAACAGAGTGAGACCTTGTATAGTTAAATGTAAAACACACACTGGATGTCAAAGTCTCAGTACAAAAAACAGGATATAAAATATCTCATTAATATTTAAAAGAAATTTTTTTTGAGTTGGAGTCTCACTCTGTCGCCCCGGCTGGAGTGCAGTGGCACTCACGGCCACCCCAGTGTTGACCTGCTGGGCTCCAGCGATCCTTCCACCTCAACCTTCCAAGTATCTGGAACTACAGGCATGTGTCACTGATTTTTTTATTTATTGTAGAGACAACGTCTCACCATGGTACCCAGGCGGGTCTTGAACCTCTGGGCTCAGGTAATCCTCACTCCACCACCTCCCAAAGTGCTGGGATGACAGGTGTGAACCACCATGTCTGGTTCCTTCTTTCTTCCCTCTTTTTTTTTTTGGTTTGAGTTGGAGTCTCACTCTGTAGCCCAGACTGGAGTGCAGTGGCACACTCACGGTCACCCCAGCGTCGACCTGCTGCTGGGCCCTAGCGATCCTTCTGCCTCAGCCTTCTAAGTTGCACAGCTAATTTTTGATTGATTGTAGAGATGAGGTCTTGCCAAGTCCCCCAAGCTGGTCTCAAATCTAGGGGCTCAGGCCATCCACTCACCTCGGCCTCCCAAAGTGCTGGGATAACAGGCTGAGCCACCGAGCCTGGCTAATATTTTAAAATCTTGATTCCATGTCGAGATGATATTTTGGACATACTGGGCTACATAAAATATATTATTAGAACCAGGTGCAGTGGCACATGCCTGTAATCCCAGCACTTTGGGAAGCCGAGGAGGAAGGATCGCTTGAGCCCAGAAGTTTGAGACTAGCCTGGGCAACATAGTGAGACCTTATCTCTATAAAAAAAAAAAATCAAAAAAATTAGCCGGGTGCGGTGGCGCATGCCTGTAGTCCATGCTACTCGGGAGGCTGAGGCAGAGGGATCACTTGAGTCCGGGAGGTCAAGGCTACAGTGAGCTGGGATCATGCCACTGCACACAGTGTGGGCGACAGAGTGAAACCCTGTCTTACACACACACACACACACACACACACACACACACACACACACACTCACACACAACTAAAAATCAATTTTACCATTTCCTTTTTTTCATGTAGCTACTAGAAAATTTTAAATTGCATGGGTGACTCAAGTGCTATTTCTCTCGGATGGCGCTGCTTGATTAAAGTTGATCTTGAAGGGATTTGGGGGCAAAGGCCAATTTATAAATGCATCGGTTCACGTGGGAATATTTTCGCTGCAAGGCGGCTGAGGGAACCCAGAAAACGAACGCATATAGTGCAAGGATTTCCATGTGATAACTCATGTTTCTCCTCCCTCCGGTCCCCAACAGGAAGACGCCATTGCAACAGGTGAATTGCTACTCTGGGTGGGGGTTCGTCCTCCTGTTTTTAGGAAGCCACATTCCCTGTGGGTCAGTTTCTTGACTGTTCTCCTCTTGAGGGACTCCCAGCAGCATCTGCCGTGTCTCTCAGTGCAATGGGATCACCCATGACAGGACTTTCTATCAATCTTCAAGATGTGATCCCAGGGAAGCCTACTGGGAGGTCTACCAAGAACAGCCCGTTTCAGAAGAAGGTTCTGAGCTTGTGGGCTCCAATTGGATTTTTTTCTCAATGGAGGACATGAGAAAGAAAAAGGCCTCAAAAGTATCAAGAACTGGGTCCCCAAACCCACTCACCTTCCTAGAAGCACCTCAGAAGCCCTCCCAATAAGTTCTGATAATAAAGCACTTCAGCACCCTGTGTCTTGATTTTGGGCCAGACACAAACACTCTGTCCTTTGTTTAGTAAGATGGGAAAGGCCGGGGCTCTGAAATCAGTTCTGGGTTCAAATTCTGACCAGCTGTGTGTGAGTTTTACCTTCTGAGGCTCAGGGGGTTTGTTGTTGGTTTGAGTTGGAGTCTCACTCTGTCGTCCAAGCTGGAGTGCAGTGGTGTGATCATGGTTCACCACGGCCTGGACCTCCTGGACTCAGGAGATCCTTCCACCTCAGCCTCCCTAGTAGCTGGGACTACAGATGTGCGCCACCACACCCAGCTTATTAAAAAAAAATTTTTTTTGGTAGAGATGAGGTCTCGCTGTGTTGCCTAGGCTGGTCTTGAACTCCTGGGTTCAAGTAATACTCCCAAATCACTGGATCTACTGGCACAAGCCATTGTGCTCGGCTGTCAGAGAGTTTTAATTGGGAAAATAGACCCCTCCCCCACCATCTCACAGGGTGGCCATGGAAGTTCCTTGAGATAATAAGAGGGCAGTGTCTACTCCAGAAAGTTTTTTTTTTGTTTTTGTTTTTTTTTTTGAGTTGGGGTCTCATTCTGTTGCCCAGACTGGAGTGCAGTGGCATGCTGCCAGCCATTGCAGCCTCAACCTGCTGGGCTCCGGCGATCCTTCCACCTCAGCCTTCCAAGTAGCTGGAACTATAGGTGCGCACTACCATGCCCGGCTAATTTTTG
>NW_007089488.1:0-442 GCF_000164805.1 Carlito syrichta
CGGGTTCAAGACCTGCCTGGGCAACTTGGCAAGAGCTCATCTCTACAATAAATCAAAAAAATCAGCCGGGCGTGGTAGCATGCGCTTGTAGTTCCGGCTACTCGGAAGGCTGAGGAGGAAGGATCGCCGGAGCCCAGCAGGTCAAGGCTGCGGTGGCTGGGAGCGTGCACTGCCCTCCAGCGTGGTCGACAGAGTGAGACTCCAACTCAAAAAAAAAAGAAAGAAAGAAAAACACAATCCCATTCACAATAGCCAAACACACACACACACACAAAAACCTTGGAATCTTCCTAACCAGAGATCTGAAAGACCATTAAAGCAAAAATTACAAAACACTGTTCAAAGAAATCAAAGATGACACAAACAAATAGAATAATATCCCTATTAACAGGGTGCCTGAATGAAACGTAATTGTACACCTAACCCTTAACTGTACCCCACA
>NW_007089489.1:0-310 GCF_000164805.1 Carlito syrichta
AATGTTTGTATACCTAACCCTGAATTGTACCCCACATCTTCATAATAAATAAATTAATTAATTTTCAAAAATTATTATTCAGCCACATATCGAGGATATGCAAACTTCTCAACAAGTTTACTGAATTTCCTTATTCAGGCCATAATTAAAGGTTTTGGAGAATTCAAGACACCAGGACCCTATATTACTTTATTTAAATTTTTTAAAATTTAATTTAATTTAATCAATTAATTTATTTTTTTTTTGAGTTGGAGGCTTACTCTGTCACCCAGACTGGAGTGCAGTGGCTGCTCCCCGCCCCCGCAGCCCC
>NW_007089490.1:0-390 GCF_000164805.1 Carlito syrichta
CCACTGCACTCCAGTCTGGGCTACAGAGTGAGACTCCAACAAAAAAAAAAAAAAAATAGTATCAGACTACATCCCCCAAAATATTTATCAATTACAAAATTGGGGAGCCAGGTTCAGTGGCTCAGCCTGTAATTCCGTGCCTTTGGGAGGCTGAGGTGAGTGGATTGCCTGAGCCCGCGGGTTTGAGACCCACCTAGGCAACTTGATGAGACCTCATCTCTACAATAAATCAAAATGAGCCCGGCGAGGTAGTGCATGCCTGTAACTCCAGTTACTTGGAAGGCTGAGGTGGAAGGACCGCCGGAGCCCAGTGAGTCGAGGCTACAGTGACCGGGAGTGGCCACTGCACTCCAGTCTGGATGACAGAGTGAGACTCCAATTCAAAAAAAA
>NW_007089491.1:0-358 GCF_000164805.1 Carlito syrichta
CACTTTGGGAGGCTGAGGTGAGTGGATTACCTGAGCCCGTGGGTTCAAGACCAGCCTGGGTAACTTGGTGAGGCCTCATCTGTACAACAAAATAAAAAAAAGTTAACCTGGCATGGTAGCACGTGCCTGTAGATCCAGCTACTTGGAAGGCTGAGGCGGAAGGATCGCTGGAGCCCAGCAGGTCAATGCTGGAGTGGCCTTGAACGTGCCACTGTACCCCATCCTGGGCGAGAGAGTGAGGCTCCAACTCAAAAAAAAAAAATAGTATTGGAAGCTGGGCTCGGTGGCTCAGCCTGTAATCCCGCGCCTTTGGGAGGCTGAGGTGAGTGGATTGCCTGAGCCCGCGGGTTCAAGACCC
>NW_007089492.1:0-421 GCF_000164805.1 Carlito syrichta
GGTGGAAGGATCGCCGGAACCCAGCAGGTCGAGGCTGCGGTGGCTGGGAGCGTGCTACTGCACTCCAGCCTGTGCAGAAGAGTGAGACTCCAACTCAGAAAAAAAAAAATCCAGCACCTCTTCTTGATAAAAACCCTTGAACATCTAGGAATAGATGGAACATACCTCAAAATAGTAAGAGCCATCTATAAGAAATTCACAGTCATCATACTGCTAAACAAACAGAAATTGGAACCATTTCCCCTGAAAACTAGAACAAGACAAGGATGCCCACTCTCACCTCTCCTTTTCAACATAGTTTTGGGAGTCCTAGCTAGAGCAATCAAAGAGAAGGCGATCAGGGATATATAAATAGGAAAAGACGAAGTCAAGTTATCTCTCTTTGCAGACGACATGATTTTTTTTTTTTTTTTTTTTGAGT
>NW_007089493.1:0-352 GCF_000164805.1 Carlito syrichta
TTCCAAGTAGCTGGAATTACAGGCATGCACTACCACGCCCGGCTGATTTTTTCATTTATTGTAGAGATGAGGTCTTGCTGCCCAGGCGGGTCTTGAACCCTGGGCTCAGGCAATCCACTCACCTCAGCCTCCCAAAGGCACGGGATTACAGGCTGAGCCACCGAGCCCGGCTAAATGTGAATTTTTTAAAGAGACAAATGCCTATTTGTAAACGCTATTTACAAAGGCCTATTTACAAACGCTATTTGTAAATCCATCAAAATAAATTCAGACAGGCCAGACTCAGTGGCTCAGCCTGTAATCCCAGCACTTTGGGAGGCTGAGGTGAGTGGATTGCCTGAGCCTATGGGTT
>NW_007089494.1:0-754 GCF_000164805.1 Carlito syrichta
ACAAAAAAAAAAAAAAAACAACATTTCTGAATAAGAGTACCTGATCTCAAACCAGATGAAGTGAGGACAAGAGTGAGGCCTAAACTTTACCAGTACATTAGCCATTTGTATATCTAACCCTGAATTGTACCCCATATCTTTAAAATTAAAAAAATTAAATACATTTTTTATGTTCCCTGAAGTATGTAATAGGTATAGGTGTCCAGGAATGTGTGTATCACATAAGCTTATGATTGCAGATTATAGCAATGCACAATAGTACAATGGCTAATTTAATTGAGAACATAATAATAAAAAAACTTGTCTAGAAAGGAAGGCTGCCAGTCAGACAGCATGTCAGGAGGAATTCAGTAATAGGAGAAAGATGGTGTTTCTCTTAAGCAGAGTGAAGATGGATTAATTCCTTAGATCTAGAGTTTCCTGCCTTTCTGTTGAGCTCTCAGATTTTGGTGACAGCATGTCTGGTCATTCATTAAGACTAGTTTCCATATTTCTCCATCAATCTGCTATTCATGGAGTTTGCATGTGAATAAAAAGATAAGCAGAGGAGTTCCGATAAGATGGCGATGACATAGGTGGAATTATGAGATTCTCCAAATGTGAGTTTCCAAAAAAACTCTTAATTTTCTTACCCCACCCTCCCGCCCACCACCAGGTGCACTGGTCTGAGGTCTGGGGACCCTCGGTCCCACACAGGGCTGGATATTGCTGTCCCCGGTAGCTGCTGCTCCACTATATGTGACTCCCACCCACA
>NW_007089495.1:0-319 GCF_000164805.1 Carlito syrichta
CTGGCTTTGTGTTCACGTGAAAGTCTTGTGATTTAACCTGTGAAACTTTAGGATAAAAGGATTATGGTTTGTCTCATTAAACGGCTTCTGCACTAGACAGAGTCCAGTCTCTTTCTTTCTCCCCGCCGTCTCTCTCTTTCTTTCTCCAGAATAATCACCGATGCCACCACACCTCCCAGGAACCCTCTAAATCTCTTTGCAGGGGCTGGCCCCTGCACCTAAAGATGGACAAATATATGGACTTCGCAGCAACTTGGATGGATTTGGAGTCTATCATACTCAGTGATTTATCACAGAAACAAAGAACTGAGTTCCATAT
>NW_007089496.1:0-308 GCF_000164805.1 Carlito syrichta
AAAGGAGGAGTTGTGATCTTAATCTCAGACAAAATACCCTTTAAGCTATCAAAAATTAAAAAAGATACAGAGGGCCACTCCATAATGATAAAAGGTTCACTCCATCAACAAGAATATCTATCCTAAATATATATGCACCCAACATAGGAGCACCAATTTTCATAAAGCAGCTTCTAGGAAAACTAAAGAAAGATATGGAGTCTAACATCATTATGACTGGGGACTTCAATATCCCACTCATAACCCTTGACAGATCATCAGGACAAAAAATCAGCAATGAGATCTGGAACCTCAATGTGATTCTTGAC
>NW_007089497.1:0-604 GCF_000164805.1 Carlito syrichta
CTCTGGGAAAGGGAACCTTGTTGTGGAGAATGTGTTAGAAGTAAGCAGTAAGTGTTAAGCAAAGGTCAGATTGATGTCATCACTGAGGTTTCCCTGGAGTGGAGACAATTACTCCTTGTTTGTTTGCCTATTAATCCAGAATTCTGTGGGGGTGTTCAAGTCTTCTGAAATGCATTATGGAGGCTCCTTAGAGTCCAAATCAAGTACGATGATAGAGTTTCAGTGTATATTTTAAAGCAGGGAGCAACGAGTTGATTTATAAATATTTAAACATAAATAATGATTCATGAATTGACATATCAGCCAGTAGAATTTTTTGGATAAATAACATCATCCTGAGGGAATTTAAATACAGCTCTGTAGTCCTTCAGTATATATTAATAATCTTTAAAGTACTAACTTTCATATGTTCTCATATTTTTATCTAATCAGGATATATCTCTATTGATATAATTGGAAATTTCTAAGGCAGCCTTTTTTTGTCAACAGTTTAATTTTCCTGTTTTCAAGTTCATTTGATAGTAAAAGACACAGAAGTTATCGTCAACCCCAAAGAATCAATGGTAGACCATGTGTTTTCATTTGAACTACACGTATTGGCAGA
>NW_007089498.1:0-367 GCF_000164805.1 Carlito syrichta
TGGTAGCGCACGCCTGTAGTTCCAGCTACTTGGAAGGCTGAGGTGGAAGGATCGCCGGATCCCAGCAGGTCGAGGCTGTGGTGGCCGGGAGTGGCCGCTGTACTCCAGTCTGGGTGATACAGTGAGACTCCAATTCAAAAAAGAAAAAAAAAAGAAAAGAAACAAACGGCAACCTCCTTGGGTCCCCTCCCACTATGGGAGCTTTTCTGTCCTCTTAATAAATACTGCTTTAAAAAAAAAAAAACTTGTCTTTGAAACAACTAGGTTTGGTACTTTTTTTTTTTTGAGTTGGAGTCTCACTCTGTCGCCCTGGCTGGAGTGCAGTGGCCGCTCCCGGCCACCACAGCCTCGACCTGCTGGGCTCCGG
>NW_007089499.1:0-763 GCF_000164805.1 Carlito syrichta
GTGTCCAATTATGTAGTCGATCTTAGAATATGTTCCATGCAGTGATGAGTAGAATGTGTATTCTGTGGTCTTTGAATGGAGTGTTCTGTAGGTATCAATTAAGTCCATTTGGTCCAGAGTCTCACTGAGGTTCCGGTCTCCTTGCTGATTTTTTTGTCCTGATGATCTGTCTAGGGATGTGAGTGGTGTATTAAAGTCCCCAGTTATGATGGTGTTAGAATCATTGTCTTTCTTTAGTTTTCCTAGAAGTTGCTTTATGAATGTTGGTGCACCTATTATGGGTGCATATATGTTTAGGATAGATATTTGTTGTTGATGGAGTGAACCTTTTATCATTATGTAGTGGCCCTCTGTATCTTTTTTAATTTTTGATAGCTTAAATGGTATTTTGTCTGAAATTAGGATCGTGACTTCTCCTTTCTTTTGTGTTCCATTCGCCTGAAAATTTGTTTCCCATCCTCTTACTTTGAGTCTGTGTATGTCCTTTCTAGTGAGATGGGTCTCTTGAAGGCAGTATATTGTTGCCTTGTGATATTTTATCCATTTTGTCATTCTATGTCTTTTCATTGGTGCGTTTAGTCCATTCACATTCAGGCTAATTATTGAAATGTGAGAGTTCGTCCCTATCATGGAGTTCTTATTGAGTTGTTGTTCTTCCACTTGGTTTTTTCTTTTTTTGTGTGTCTTTCTTTTGGTTTTGGGGTTGGTATATTTTATTCTTTTCCCTGTACTCTTGTGAAGAACGTTGTTCTTTTTTCCTTTT
>NW_007089499.1:809-26295 GCF_000164805.1 Carlito syrichta
TCCAGGGTTTCTGCAGATAAATCTGCTGCTATTTTGATTGGTCACCGGGTAGGTGATCTGGCCTTTTTCTCTTGCTGCCTTTAGGATTTTTTCTTTTGTGCCTACTTTATTTAGACAAATTATTATGTGTCTAGGAGTTGGCCTTCTCATTTGTTGTCTTGCAGGGGTTCTCTGAATCTCTTGTGTTTGAATTTTTGCATCACTGATTAGATAAGGGAAGTTTTCTTGAATGATCTCATGGAAAGTTTGTTCCAATGTGGTCTCTGTTTCTCTTTCTGCCTCAGGGAGTCCGATTACTCTTAGGTTAGGTCTCTTGAGGTAGTCACTCATCTCTTGAAGGTTTTTTTCTGTCTTTTTGAGCTTATTTTCTGTGTTTTTAAGAGTTTGGGTTATTTCTATATTTTGGTCCTCAAGCTCTGAGATTCTTTCTTCTGCTTGGGTAATTCTGTTTTCCATGCTTATTAGTTTGTTATTTATTTCATTCACAGTATTCTTTATGACTGTTATCTCAGATATCAGCTCCTTCCTAGTTTCTTCTTGTGTCTCCTCAATTCTTTTTAATCTCTCCATTATTGTCTTGATATCTACATTTGCAGTTTGAGACCCTTCATTCTGGGGGCTTTTCATTGTTTGCATTTCAAAGTCAGTTTTCTCAGTGTCTGCTCTCCCAGGCGTCTGGGAGAGACCCATACTCTTCTTTTGGTTTTTCTTCATTTCTGTAGATTTTTCTCCCTCTCCCCCTTTCCCTCCCCTTCTTCAATTCTGTTTTTGAGGGAAGGTTGGGTTGCTTTTATTTCTCTTCTGCAATGTCCTGTTCTTCCTTATGAGGGTCTTCTGGCTTTTTCACTTTTCCCTCTGCTTTACAGTCTATCTATTCAGCAGTATGTAGTCTTGGTCCCTATGCTGTCACCATCTTGTTCCTCCTCCAACATGTAAAATTCTTAAAATAGACAGTATGCCTGCTCTTTTTATGCTAACACATAGTTTAGTTCCTACATACTCACATAAACAGATGAATGAATATAATCAATTAACCAAGTGGGTCTCATTCTATCAAATTAGCTAATTACTAATTTATTTTTATAGTTCAGATACAGTATTTATAGAAGTACAGATTTCTGAGGAATTTAGCAATGTAGATATGAACTACCAAAAAAAAAAAAAAAAAAAGGAAAAGTTAATAAGATGAAGGATACCATTAGCTTAGAATTTCGAATCATGATATCCCATTAAACTTGGGAGAAATGAAGAGTAGAGCTGAAGCTATTATGATTCACCTGGAGCTATATTTGCTGATTGTGAAGATGCAAAGCTGGACTCGTGGCCCTTTATAATGCTTCTGTGTCATTATGCTGCTTCATTTTCTCAGCTGTCTGCATTATCTTTCCGAAGTCTACTGTTTTACCCAATTTGTGGTGGTTCATTAACAGGGAATATGCCACTTTAATTTCATTCCTGTCCTCTTATTCTCTACTCTAGGTGCAACTTTGTAAGCTGTCCTCTTCTTAAGGGGAAAATTGTGCTCTGGTCAAATTGCTACAAAAAAAATTGCTATATGTTTAAATTAAATAGGTTATTTGAAGAAAATAATCAGTTTTCTTCACAAGATATTTTTTCTTTCATTATAAATGTAAGTTAAGTTGCATGCTGACCAAAAAGTATTGACTATGATTATTAGACTTCTTAGGAATACAGTAAGTTAATGAATTGGGGCCATTTTTAAAAATAAATTATCTTTTTTTGGTATAGTTCACATATTAAATTGAACTTCTTTTAAGTGTTCAGTTCAATGAGTATTGGCAAATGCGTATGTGCCTGTAACTGTCACCACAATCAAGATATATTTTCATTGTTATCAAAGGTCTATCATACCTCTTGATAATCACCCACCTCCATCCAAGCCAGATAAACTGCTGCTCTTTCTTGGGGACACACATTTAAAAAAAATGGATCAGTGATGCATATCTGACTTGAAACCTTTGCAATGTACTGAATTTCTGTTGGCTATTAATTCTTTTTTATTTATTTTAGATTGTTTTACAACAAACCACTTTGTGGTTATGTAACAATGAGCAAAATTAGATCATTTTCAAGTCAGTTTTTATTACTTTTTCTCCTGGGAATGAGTCATGTTTTTCTGTATGACAACTCATTTTTAAATTTCATATTAAATGCCAGATATGTTCAAGTAATAAGGCAGTAAGAAATACCTCCAATAACCAATCAGCATAAAAAATTATAGCTGATAAATTCTCTCTTTATTTTTTACCTTATTTTATTATAAATATGTGGAGTACAAGTCAGGATTAGGTACCTAAGTAATATATGTGCAGATAAGTTTTGTTCACATTCTATTCTTACAGGGAAACAATAAATGTTTTAAGTTTCTCATTAGAGTAGCTTTTGCCTTACAATTAGTGAATAAATTGCCAGATATTCTTACTTTCCATTGTTTCAGGCATCATCAGGACAGTATTGATAGAGTTATCATAGGAACACTCTAAATTAATTAAAGTTTTATTATCTTGTTAGTTATTTCTTTTACATTTGTTTTTAGTGGTTGTGCTTAGGACCACAATATTCATTAACACCAGTTTCACCAAATCATTTCTCCTAAAATGTAGAAATCTTGCAGTCATACTAGACTCATTAGTCACATGTAGCTCCATTTTATATGCTATCATTGTTACAGTATTACATCTATATATATCATAAAGTCACACTAAGGTGTACATTTTGCTTAAGTTATATATATTTTGTAAAGTTTAACAGAAAAAAAATAATAGTGTTTATGTGTAACCATATATTACCAAAAAATCTTATCTTTCCTTTGAATTTCTTTCCCTTCAATTGGTATTCCAGTGATGACTATTCTTGGTTTTGCTTTATCTAAAAATGTCTATATTCTACCTTCAAAGGAGCTTTTCACTGTATATAGAATTCTAGCTTGATTTGTTTTTCTCTTTCAGCTGTTTAAATATCATTCCATTTTCTTCTCGCCTCTACTGCTCTTATGAGCAGTCAGTAAACATTCACATTGTTGTCTCCCTACATGTGATGTGTGATTGTACTCTGATCATTTTCCAGATATTTTCTTTATCTTGGGTGTTCAGCAGTCTGACTGTAATGTCCTTCGGTTCTCTCTTGCATTTGCCATACTTGGTGTCCACTGAACTTCTTGAAATTGTAAACATATAACCTTCATAACCTTTCTACAAATATCAGACATGTTCACCATTCCTTGTTCAAATACCTTTTCTGCCCCATTCTCTCTCTTCCTAGGATTAAAATTACATATATGTTTGATGTGATGATATTGTTTCATAAGTCACTGAGGAACTGTTCTTTTTTATTTTTCCCATGTTTCCCTTCTTTTTCTTCAATTGGCAAAAGTGAAGGCACTGCAGTCAGAGAAGGTAATCAGATATCCAGGATGCATATCTGAGGAGGCAGTGACACATCACTGCCTTTTTAGAATGCAAGTATTGTGCTTCTCAAGGAGATGAGAGCATATTAAGCACACAACATCAATCTCTCCTTGAAGGTTAAACATTTTTCAGGAAGCAACTATCTTAGCCTTGGTGGGAGAGGATCCCCATTGACAGATGCATGCATCGCCTCCATCTTTGCTGTCATGGTCACCTGATCATATACCCATTGCCCAAACACTAGAGTGGCCTCAGAAAATGGCTGGTCGCTGTCACATGTCCTTTCTTCAGATAACTTGTCCCTAATGCTCCAGGGTCTTTCCAGAGCCTTTCCACTTAGGTGTGACTAAGCCATTTACCACTGCCCAGGAGTTCATGTATATCTGTAGTTCAGGTCATATTTTCTTCTATTTATACAATTTCTCATAAATATACTGGAGCTCCCAAACATGCGGGACCCTTTATTAAAATAAAGAACAATTATCTGCCACAGAAGGCATGGCCTTGCTTGTGAACCTGAGGGATATACACTGTGATATTTATATAAGGGCATGACGGAGACAGTTCACAATTTATCTACCATGGGCATCTTGGTATCATTGTGTCTCTTGCATCATGTATTCTGAATGAGCACAGAACATCTTATTTTGTTGCCTAAACCTAATACATGGGCCAGACCTGAAAGTGGGAGTCTTCAGAATCGACAATAAATAAGTTTCCTACTGTTGTTTCTTATATCCAAAGAGGTTCAACAAGCATTGCAGATCTTGCTCCGTGGAAAACACATGATGCAAGTAGTTGTCATTTCCCTTAGAGAGTATTTTGTGACATGCCTCATGCCATCAGGCCCCTAAACTTAACTAACATTTTTATTTCCAATGACCTGTCAAAAACATGTCTTCCTAAGATTTGTCAACATCACACCAGCAATTGAATCCATAGAACTATTAGAGCAGTGAATGATATAGCTCCCAAATTTCATCTTCAGGGTTTCTTTTTAGGGAGGAGGGGAAAGTTGTCAGTTTGATATGGAATAGCCTCAGAAGAATTGTCAGAAAGGAGAGTCTAAGGCAGAGACTAAGATGCTATTAATTTACTTGGGAAATCATCCCAAGAAAAAAGAGTGAGGGAAAATGGGAGTGAGTAAGGGAATGAGAGACATTACATAGGTGCGTTAATAATGTGGTTACAGCTTAGCATCGAGTGTGGTCACTTAATCTTGGGACCATCTTCTGGGGCTTGCTAAAAAAGGAAGGTGTGAATGATTATATCTGAGGATCACATGCATAAAAAAGGGGAAGAAAAAAACCCCATACATTTCCAGCTACCTGTATCTTATTGGTTAAATATTTGCCTCAGAAGGTCTTAACCCTATCAAGCCTGTAGTCTGCATAGGAGTGGGCACTTGCTGGGATCACATGGTAACTCATGCCTCAGCATCAGCAGGGAGGTTCCTGGCAGAAAGTGATTAGTGTGGACATCAAGAAAGGCACTCTCAGCTTGTTCCCTGCAACATCTGTCAGAGCCCACCCGCAGCAGGCTGACCAGCAGTGGCTGTAGCAAGGCAGGTAGTAAGTTTTGAGTATAATCACACTAATCTCACTGCCCCATAGGCTGTGAAGACACTAAAATGTCAATACCCTTTTTAACATAGAAGCAAAAGCGCAGACTTTCATTTACACCACTTGCAAAATCAAGACACTGAGATCAGCCAGGACCAGCCTGAACCATTTGCATAATTAATCTGTAGCTTGTGTGCCAGGTATGGTGCTGAGCCACCCTAGGAACTCACCCCGTGTGATAGATGCCAGGGAGGTTTCTACTGTAGGCAGCAAGGCAAGCAGTCGCTGGGTGGTGGGAACTTGATATCTTTCTAAATCTCTGCCCAGAAACTCTCCAGCCTAATCTTTCTGCTCAGTATAACACATGTGAAAGGCTCTTCATTTCTCCCAAATGTGCTTTTCTTGCCTCTTCTCTAGACTGTGTTCTCTGGGTCATGCTTCCCTCAGCTCTCCCTAAAGACTATGTGTGCTCACATGGCACCGAGTCCTCTTGTCTCCCTGTCTACACAATGGATATCACCATTTTCTTCCTCTCATCAGTGTTAGACAACATTCTGCTGTGTATTTCATATATTTTTTACTTGTATTTACTTACTTTTGATAATAATAACTAAAGCCAGACTTATTATATGATTTTCCATGATCTAACTGAGAACATACAGACCCCAAATGAATTTAGAAAAGGCAAATTAACTATCTATCTACCTTTAATCTTATATATTGTGATGTGCCTGTTGTAAATGGTTTTTCTCTCATTCACTGTCTGGAAGTCCTCTACATAGTTAAAGATTTTAAGCAAAATTTACTAGAAAACATTGGTTTTTGGAACCATGTATCTTCATTTCTTTTTACTTTTACTGAAGAGGCTAGTTTTAAAAACATAATTAATTTTGCTATTCTCATATGGAGTTGCAAAAAATTCCTGACCTGATGTAGTTATGAATTCCATATTAATCAACACACTCACCATTTTTAATGAACTGTGTTCCTGTGATTTCACTTCAGACCATACATCTTTTTTATATTGCTAGCTCATATTAAATCTTCTCTGCTGAATCTCTATCTAGTGCCAATCCAGTGACTTCCACTGAGACTGTGTGCTGCTCAGGGCTCCATGGTCCACTACTGAGTTCCTTTCCTTTCAACACTATGCCAATGTGTGTTTGCTCTTATTGTTGTAACTTCAATACATGTTTAGCATAGTTCTAGTTAGTTTAAGTGTATTATTTTATTTAATATCCAAAACAACTCTAAAACTTGAGAACTATTTTCATTGCATTTACCCATGATGGGATTGCTAATACAGTAAGTTGAGTGACAGAGCCAGGACACCAAGTTCAGTATCATGTCACCTCATCACCAGGCTGTTCATAATCTTCGTAGAAACTAGAATAGACTGGAATAGAAAGGGGACTGGAATAGAAAGGGGTGGAATTGAACACAGTGGTCCAGGCAGAGGTTTTGGACAAGGAGATTGGCCACATGAGCTTAGCAGTGAGTGAGGTCTTAAGGTGCAAGGAGTTTGTTTCTCATTGGTCCAGAGTCTGACCAAAGGAAAGTTAGCTCAAGAAAGGGCTGATATTGACTGATAAATAAACCCTCTTGTAGCAAGTATCTATACCATACATTTAGCCACAACACTAAAAGAAAAGAAACATTTCTCAATTTGTACAAGTTAAAAGATGTCAGCATGGAGAATGTATGGAAGAGACACATGATAATATTTTTAATGCCATATTAATGGTATTGTTGTGACTGACAAATTAGTAGCAGTGGCTTCTCACATTATGACCCTGGTTGCTGAGGGATCAGGAAATGACAAACAGCAGCATGAGATGTGAGGGTAGCGGTGATACCAGTGGCCTCGCTGGCTGTTCCCAAAGGTGCCAACATGGAGACAGTGATGGCAGTCACCAGGGACACTAATGGTGAAGCCTTGAGGATGTGTGGACAGAATAGGAATTCTTGTCTTTCCTATGTCATTTTATCCTGGAGCAACAGAATTGTTGATGATAATTTATGTCCTTAGAAATATTCTCATTATCGCCATTACCTTACTAGACTCTGATGTGGCCATGTGCTTTTTGAGCTATGGCCTCCACCATGTTTCCTAAACTTTGGCCCCCTCTCCTACCTTAGAGAGGTAAATCACTCTCTCTCTCTCTCTCTAATTTACTTTCTAAATAAACTATATTTTTCAAAATAAAAAAAGAAATAATATCATTATAATGAAGAAATAGCATTCAATTTCAGTTAATATTTTGCTTACTTTCACTGAAACTAAAAAACTCTTCAGTTTTGTTAAGACACTTTTCAAGTGCCTTCACGTATAGGATTCCAGATTATGAAAGATAAAAATGTTTGTATTATTCCTTAACTCCTGTTTTGGAAAAAAATATCTAGCATATTTATATCATTGCTGCGACTCAGCCTCCAGCCTCCCTACGCAAAGTATTGTCAGGATATTATTTATTATTTTCCTGCCATAAAATAAAAGCTGCCCCAGAAGTTTTTCAATATAGAACTACAGCAATTTCCAGGAAATTGCAAGTAAAAGACTTTAAATGGGTTTCCTAATGATTAAGGTAATCCTTATGAGACTGCTAAGAGAAAAAAACAAATCTTCCCTCAAGTCCGTATACATCCCAGAAGCAGAAGTCCTTACATCGTGACTTTGACAGCAAATGCTGATATTATTGCAAAAGATGAGTTTTCTGAAGTTACTACAAATTCCTTCATTTTAAACAAAAATTGTTTTCACTCACTTTTGTAATACAAGTCAGTAACACTCGGACCTGATAGAAGTTGATGCCTATAATTGTGCATTCAGATATGGCATTTACCATTGATCATTGTTCAGTGCATTCATACTCTATTTAAAGCTCAGTTTTAGAGGCTGATGCTGATCGGCAGAGTAGGTTTTTATAGCTTGTTCTTTTTGCTCTATTTTTTTTTATATAACACATGTTGGTTATTAGTTTATCTTTTATCTTTTCATCAAAGCATGTGGCATACTCTATTTTACTTTCACTGGTCTAATCATTAAAAGTGGACCTGTCTTTTCTGGCCAAAATAACAACAATGAGAATAATGCTTTGGATCTCTTTATGGTCATAAAGATTAATGTGAGAATAGGATGCTTTTGTATTTGAAATTCAGAAATTCTATGTGAGACTTCAGCTCAGTGGGAGGTGTTAAAATTGTTATAATCCTTTAGAGAGGCTTTTGAAAACCATATATAAGTTGGTTCCTTCCTTGTTCCCTTTTTGAGAATTACCTTTTTAGAGGACCACAATTAATACACCCTTGAGGGTATTGAATAAGAAAAATGTTAAAAACCACAAATCAGTATGGACACCTGAACTGACTTCCACCAATTTCCTGAAGACAAAGCAAATTTTGGATATTTTTATTTTTAACCTAGGAATTTATCAGTGATTCTTCACTTGGACTTGAAGCCATCTTCCCTATAAGGACAGAAGAGTGGCGTAGTCATTGACAACCCAGAGACTAACAAATAATGGGATGGAGGGATAATCCACTGGCAACATGACGAGCCAGCAATTGCTCTGTCCTCATTATTTTGTTGTTGTTCACTGAGAAGTTAGTTTATTAAAAAAAAAGTTTTATGTCTTACCTAAAGTCTCAACTTGGCTTTCAACTATAGTAGAACTAACAGATATGACTGATTTTCGATGCTTTACCAGTCTTATGAAGATATCTGTTTGTTTGTTTGTTTGTTTGTTTTGCTTCAGTGATGCTTGACTACCAGCATAGTGTTTTATTTCAAGTGTTATCACAGTATCCTAGGAAATGATACACTTAAGATATATGTTTTACCTTTAAGTAGCCTACAGATTAGAAAATTTATTGACAATATAAATTATAGAAATTTGTTACGTTTTTGCCTACTCATGTCAGACACTGTACCCTCCTCCAGCCATATGAAGATTAATACAGGAGTGGTCTCAACTTCCAAGAAAGAAGCTAATGTTTAGCCAACTTTGTATAAGTATGTTACACTTAAGATCTCTAAGATTCCAGAGGGCAGATAGTCTAAAGCATTTGTGGTATGGTAGCCTTAGTGAAGAATACCTTGTCCCTTAAGACAAAAAAGATGGAAGAGGTGTAAAAATCATGTCCTAGATCAAGTCATTGAAAATTTGTTGGAATGTATCAGGACTGTAAAGTCATGAAGCTAAAGGAAAAGGATTAAGTACATCTTCCAAAATTCAGAGGGCACTCACATGGTGCACAGAACGGATTGATTTCAGTTTATACTCAGTACTGAACTGAGATCAGTAAGTGGATATTTCTGTGTGGAAATTTTAATTTTATCATTAAAGAGAACTTTCTAGCTAATGGACGTATCCAGCTTTGGAGAATAATTAATTGTTTACCGAGGAACACAATTTGAAGGATATTCCTATCTTGGATGGGGTAGTTGGGCTATAATATCTCTAAGTTCTCTTTAAACTCTGAATTTACTGTAAAAATTAATTTTGGGATTTCACATTTTGATTTTAAAGCATAAAATCAGTTACAAAACATATTTTGTAAAATGAACATCTATAAATAAATCATGGACTCTGATGCTAAAATTATGAAGTATATGAAGCCAAAGTAAAATCTTAAGCCAGGAAAGCCCCAGAGAAGCTTAAAAATGGGATTCCCAGCTGTGACAGAATGAGAGGCAGACATACCTTGTCACACTCCCTTCCTTTTGGAGTTTAGACATGATAACTTACCAAGATTAAAATTAAAGTATAGCTCATGAGATTGACAAAGTAGACATTTTGTGGCAATAAGACACCAGATTATAAACAGAACCCAAGGCCATCAGGCAAGTGTTAAGTTACATACTTCTACACTTAAGAATAAACTTTGTGTCACAAAGTTCTAAGTGTCACAAAGTTTTTCTTTTTCTCTAGCAGCTAAACAAGCAGTGGCCTTAAGATAAGTAAAATTAAAACAATTTGCGGCTCACCCAGATACTAATTACTGACACCTTGTTCCACCAGCCATAGCTACAGATTTGGTTGGACCCGGAACTAATTTCAATTCTCCTGATAAGACCACTGATCATGTACTGGTTCTGGCCGGTGTACAGAGACTGCACCCTTGAGTGACTGTGTGTCCCTGCTTCACCTTTTGACATATAGGCCCTAAGTGTAATCCATTTAAATGTTGAGTCTCTACCCGAGTGGACATGGGTAATATATTATGTGCATGTTCTTTCAGTATGCATGTGTCAAGATCACCTTTATGAATATTCATTATTCCTCCTGTAACTTGTCAATATGTATGTTTGAGAAACCTATTCAACTTAAATTCCTGTCTTACCTCTCCTCCTTTGAAGTGCCTGTTTCTGAGTCTGGGCAGAGACTATGCTTCCCTGCCTATGGTCTGGATACCTTGCAAGCAGTAGCCTTTTTATAAGAAATAAAGTCTTCTCTCCAAATGTATAAAGATTATGACTTTTCAGTTTACAGAGGATGATTTGTTTTATTAAGGGAAGTTTAAAATCAGATCAATTTCATTTTTGAAATGAACACATTGCATTATACCAGCTGTCTGTGTGTGTGTGTGTGCGCATTGTTGCTTTATGTACACACATATGGGATATAGTTTGCTGGAAGAATATTAAAAGATCAGAAAGATTCCATTTTACCCTGGATAAAGTACATACTTTCTTTTTATCCAGGGCACTTAGACTAGCATTGTTGTGTGGTATCTATTTGTTACTTAAAACATGGCCTTGTTGTAAGAGTTTTCTTGCTGGTAGCCTACTACCCAACTCTAACAAGACTGAACATATTGCACTATGACATGTTTTGTTTAAGTGAGAACGCCACAAAACTCATTAGCAAAGTCAAGCAATAATGCTAATGACAGTTATGTAGATAAAATCATTGGTTAAATAAAGTGTCCTAATTCGTTTGAATCCTTTCTTAATGACACATAAGAACTCTGAATGATAAATGTACTGTCCTTAATTCTCAGGAGCACTTCTAGTGTTGATATATTCACAGTTCCTCATATGTAACTACTTTCTTTGGGAAATTAACATCTTTAATGTTTTCTGCCAACCTTAATCCTTCAATAGCCATCTTTTGGATAGTTGCCACTTAATTCTGTATGCATGCAAATTTCACTGTGTGTTTTATAATAAAGTAATCATTCATTCAAAAACATTTGAATGCATACTACCTATATCTACCCACTAAGAATGCAGCAGTTTTAAAAATCAGACAGAATTTCTTACTTTCTCAAAACTTCCATGACCATATTGGCTCAACTGTCAAAATACTTTTATCAAGTCATTGGGTGACAATAGCTTTATTTAATATTTTGAATTCTGCTAGCCATCTTCATCATTAGAGTAATGTATCCATCAAGGTAAAGAAAAATTCTCTAAGTATTTTAAGCAAAAATGAATTTAATGTTCTTAAAAATGATTGATAAAGAAGAGATTGAGATTGATTGTTAAATAACACAGATTACAAATGGACATATATACCACAATTGCTATAATACTAATGCATTAGTATATTAAAGAGGCTGTTAATTAATCAACTATTCACTTTTCAAGAGAGTGTCCTTCTTTCCAGAGACCTGTCATGTTTATGGTATCATGTGATCTAGATATTTCTGGCTACAGCAATTGGATCAGATTTGGACATTTGACCAAAGATGGACCAGTGCATAGGCTGGAATGAACGTCAGATTCACGTATTCTTTTGGTAGTTTGAACAATAAGACAACAGATTCTGAATCATTTCAGTAAAGGCATTCTTTAGGAACCAGTGCTATTAGCAACTTGGTTCATACATGTCCCAGATTCTGTTTTTGTTTTTTGCTTGTTTTATTCTTAGATTTTTTTTGTAATCTTTTCCTTGTGGAAAAAGATACTCATATTCTTACTAAATTCTTCTCCCTCTTCCCTTCTGTTTTAAATAAATGTACGTAGTTTTCTCTTTCTTGAGATAAAATTTGCTTTGGTTGATAAAATAAGTCCTAAATTTTCATTTTGTAATTAATGGGTTTGAATTTCACCAGTGCTAAATTATCGGTAATTTCCTATAATTTGATATAAACCTATATGCCTTTGAACTCCTAGACAAATGCTCATGAATTCTGGAAAACTTTATTTTAAGGTAATTTTTACCATAAAATAGCTAAATTTCTTTGTATGAGACCAAGATATATATGTGTGTGTGTGTGTGTGTGTGTGTGTGTGTGTATGTTTATATTCTTTCACTTACTAGTTACAGTAGTCTGGTAATTAGGATAATTCTGGTGGCAGAGATAGAAATGCCAAAATAATGGGCTTAGATGAGATAAAAGTTTATGCCTTACATAAAATAACTAAGTGAAAGTCATTTTGGGTTGGTGTAGCAACATATGGTCAGAGTCGCAGGCCTTTTTTATCTTTTTTTTTGATAAACATATTTTTTATTTTAAAATTGTAGGGTACAGTTAAAGGTTAGGTACACAAATATGTATTATTCAGGCACCCTTGTTGATAAGGGGTGTCTCCTCATCCCCAGACAGATATTGACTACTGTTAATCCCACCTCCCTTCCCCTCCCTATCCCCCCCCATAGTTTCCCACCACTGTCAATCCTTCTCTTATAGTATTATATAGATGTTCAAGGTCCAGTATATGAGTGAGATCATGTGATACTCAGATCTTTGTTTCTGTGAGAGATCACTCAGTATTATAAACTCTAGTTCTATCCAGATTGCTGCAAAATTTATGATTTCGTTCTTTTTTATGACTGCGTAGTATTCCATCATTTATATGTATCATATTTTTTTAATCCAGTCCTCTTTTGATGGACAGCATGACTGGTGCCAGGTTCTTGCTATTGTGAACAATGCTGCAATATACATACGTGTGCAGGTATCTTTTTGATAGAGTGATTTGAGTTCTTCAGGGTATATACCCAGTAGGGGGATTGCGGGGTCACATGGGAGGTTGCTATTTAGAGTTTTTAGGAATCACCATGCTGCTTTCCACAGAGGTTGCACTAGTTTACACCATCACCAACAGTGTAGCAGTGTTCTCTTTTTATCACATCCTCTCCAGCATCTGTTATTTTTTGAGTTATTGATAATGGCCATTCTGACTGGAGTTAGGTGGTATCTCCATGTAGTTTTAATTTGCATCTCCTTGATGATTAGTGAGGTTGAACATTTCTTCATGTGTTTGTTGGTCACTTGGATGTCTTTTGAGAAGTGTCCGTTCATATCTTTTGCCCACTTTATTATGGGATTGTTTGTTTTTTTTCTTTTCAGCACGTTTGAGTTCCTTGTAGATTCAAGATGTTTGTCAGACATGGAGTTGGCAAATACTTTTTCCTAGTCTGTGGGTTGTCTCCTTGCTCTCTTGATGATTTCTTTGGCTTTGCAGAACCTTGTCAGTTTAATGAGGTCCTACTTGTCTATCTTATCTCTTATGGTCCATGCGTTTTGGGTTTTGTTCAGGAATTGGATGCCAGTTCCAATTTCAATAAGGGTGTGTCCTGTATTTTCTAAGGTTCTTATGGTTTGAGGTTTTACATTTAGGTCTCTGATCCATTTGGAGTTAATTTTTGTGTATGGGGATAGATAGGAATCTTGTTTGAATCTTCTGCATGTGGTCAGTCAGTTTTCCCAGCACCATTTACTGAATAGGTTCTCCTCTCCCCAGTGGTAGGTGGTAGGGGCTTTGCCAAAGATGAGATGGTTGAGAAATTGAGATTTTGCTTCTGGAATCTCAATTCTCTTCCATTGGTCTATATGCCTGTTCCTGTACCAATACCAAGCTGTTTTGATTACTGTAGCTTTGTAGTAAAGTTTGAAGTCTGGTAATGTGATACCTCCTGCTTTTTTTTTTTTTTTTTTTTGCACTCCTTCTTGATAAAAACCCTCGAGCATCTGGGCATACATGGAACATACCTCAAAATAGTAAAAGCCATCTGTGAGAAACCCACAGCTAGCATACTCCTAAACAGACAAAAACTGGAACCATTTCCCCTGAAAACTGGAACAAGGCAAGAATGCCCACTGTCTCCCCTCCTGTTCAATATAGTATTGAAAGTCCTGGCTAGAGCAGTCAGAGAAGAGAGGGCAATCAGGGGTATCCAAATAGGAACAGAGGAAGTCAAGTTATCTCTCTTTGCAGATGACATGATTGTTTACCTTGAAAACCCTAGAGAATCAAAAGCATTCTTGCACTGATAAAGGACTTTGGCAAAGTCTCAAGTTATAAAATAAATGTGCAAAAGACAATCGAGTTTCTTTATACCAATAATAAACAAACAGAAACCCAAATAAAAAGTATAATCCCATTCACAATAGCCACAAAAAAAAATGAAATACCTTGGCATCTTCCTAACCAGAGATGTGAAAGTCCTTTAAGTGAAAACTACAAAACACTGCTCAAAGAAATCAAAGATGACACAAACAAGTGGAAAAATATCCCAAGCTCATGGATTGAAAGAATCAACATTGTGAAGATGTCCATCTTACCTAAGGCAATCTACAGATTTAATGCAATACCCATCAAATTACCAGCAACATTCTTCTAAGAGATAGAAAAAACAATACAGGAATTCATGTGGAAACACAAATGACCAAGAATAGCCAGAAAAATCCTCAGGGAAAAAAAAAAAAAAGCAGGAGGTATCACATTACCAGAGTTTTTTATCTTGATGGCTCCTCATTGTCAACAAGTGATTTCTACCTTTTCCTTCTAGATGGCTGTTTCAGTTTAGTATCACATCCACATTCCTCAAGTAGAAAGATGAAAGAAGGGCAAGAGCCAGAAGCCCACTTTGAGAAACATCTTGCAGACTACCGTGTAGCAGCTTTGTGCATCTCACTGGCCAGATCTTTAGTCATTTGGCCATGCCTTGCTAAAGGGCAGACTAGGAAAGGTAGTCTTAATTTTGAACCTCGAAATATACCCAGCTTCAGAAAAAGAAAAAACTGATGCTCATGGCAATTTCTGTCTCTACCACAACTTACCTATAAACCATCAAAAAATAAGATAATCTACAGATATTCTTCCCTAGATGAGTTGCTTTTGGTGGCCATGTTCAGAGAATATAATTCAAGTACTAAAAGAACAGCATCCAGAGCTACTTATCAAGCGGTGCCCAGCTGCACACCTTGAATAAGAAAACTGGGCAATTCTAATTCTGTAATTTACATATTAAATATATGTTATAATGAGAAAATCATAGATCTTTAAATTAGAGAACTTGATATAACCAATTTTAATCTCTTCAGAAAACTAAGGCCATAAAAACATTATTTGTTACAAGAAAACAAATAATAATGGTCAACATTTATTGATTATACTTCTCGTGTACCAAGAAGTCTTTGACATGAGTTATTGCATTTAATCCTCACAAAACCTGAGAAGTTGACTCTTAGGTGAAATCTTTTTTGGAGATGAGGACACTGAAACGGAGAGGTCAAAACATTGCTCATGTTCACAAGGCCAGGAGGATGCTAAGATAGGTCTTGAATCCTGCAGATAGACTTGAATGCCTTATTCCTTACCACTCAGCTTGTTTTATCTCACGTACTATTCCATAACAGCAGTCCTAGACCAACCCTTAGAGATTATCAACTTGAGTCTGGTTTCCCCTTTGCTATTTGGTGTGCCCTCATCAGGGCATCTAGAGTCCATCTGCTTGTCCCTCTGTCCATTCGCTTCTCTTACTTTTTCAGCATCACCCTCTGAGAATTCCTCGAGCTACTCTTTTATTTTATTTTATTTTATGCTATTTTATTTTATTTGAGTTGGAGTCTCACTCTGTCACCCATACTCGAGTGCAGTGGCCACTCCCGGCCACTACAACCTCGACCTGCTGGGCTTCGGTGATCCTTCCACCTCAGCCTTCTGAGTAGCCGGAATTACAGGCGCGTGCTACCACGCCCGGCTAATTTTTTGATTTTACCGTAGAGATGAGGTCTCACCTGCCCAGGCGGGTCTTGAACCCGTGGGCTCAGGCAATCCACTAACCTCAGCCTCCCAAAGGCATGGGATTACAGGCTGAGCCACCAAGTCCGGCTTCGAGCTACTCTTAGTTTCTCAGGCCCTTATCTGATGTTGAATTACCCCAAACACATGCCTCAGGTGCTGGCTGTCAGCTGCATTCTCCTCTGCCTCAAAACTCCATTTTCTCAAACATGTTCCAGTCTCTTACATTTTAGACTCCCGCCTCTGCACTTCCACAGCCCCTTCTTATCCCCGTAGTGGTTTGACTTCTGCCAGTGCCCTTGGCCTCCACTTTCACTCCTGGACTTTTTGTTGGGACAATGCTGGCCTTGTGGCCTTGCAGTATGACATGATTCCATCCCATAAGAGCCTTCACACTCAATGTTCCCTTTACATAAAATAGTCTTCTGTAATCCCAGCACTTTGGAAGGCAGAAGCAAGAGGATTGCCTGAGCCCAGGGATTCGACACCAGCCTGGACAACTTGGTGAAACCTCATCTTCAGATAGTAATAATAATAATAATAATAATAATAATAAAATTAGCCAGGCATGGTGGTAGTTTTAGCTACTTGGAAGGCTGAGGTGGAAGGATTGTCTGAGTCCAGTAAGTCGAGGCTGCTTTGGCTGTGAGCATGTCACCTCATTCCAACCTGGGCGGCAGAGTGAGAGAGAGTCTGACTCAAAAAAAAAAAAATAGTCTTCATTATCCCCGAGCTATTCTGCTTCTCCTTCAAGTCTAAACAACATGCATTACTTCTCAGAGAAGCTATTCATGACCTCCTAAAGCCAGCCGGGTTTCTCTCTGGACATTCTGCCCCACCCTGTCGCCTTGCTGCTCCGGGTGTGATCTGTAGACCAGCCGCACTGGCATCACCGAGAACTTGGCTGGAAATACGGAACGTCAGGCATCTGTCCCTGATTAACTCAGGTGGAATCTGTAGTTTAATAAGATCCCCATAAGATTCAAATGTACACTGAAGATTAAGAAACTCTGCCTTCTTAACTGTAAGCACCTTTCATGATTGTAATGGTATGATTGGAATTCAATCTTTAATATAGCCTTCTCTCAAAGGCAGGGGAACACCATGAGGCAAGGGCTTTGTCTTTTCTTTTTGCATCTGGGTGAGGTACCGTTCCAGTCACAGTTCCTGGTACTACAGCACCTTGCCCAGAATATGCATTCAGAAACAATTACTAAACCATCACAACAGCCTGTTGAAGATGATCTATAGTATACAATCTCTTACATTTGTATTTTCTTCAAAGACTAAACTAGGGCAAATATTACAATGCCTAAAATGGAGGATAATGTTTTATACTATACTCAGATACATACAAAATGTAAATCTGAACTCAGGTATGTATTAAAATTTCAAGGGTTTGTAAAAATATAAAACAGATATACTGTCAAATGACTATAAATAAAAAATAAACAGAGTATAGCCAGTGCACAGAACACAATGCATCTTTCAATGTGGTTTGTTAACTGTGGTGTTGAAATCAATGAATTTTTTTTCACCTAATTTTAATAATACAATGAGAAGTAATATTATTAATTTTTCTACTTCTCAATATATGCTCGAGACTTAAATCTATTTGGGAAGCTTAAGTCCTACTAAAAGCACTGTAAGAGAGTGAAAGTTATTTTTTTCATCAGCTATACTGATCTATACTTCTTCCTAATTGCTACTACCACGATGAAGTGTTAAATTAAGCAGTAACTATTTCAGATACTACTAAAAGCATATCTAGTGGACTAAAACAAGATAGATTTCCTCTCTAAGGTTATTTTTTGTCATTACATCAAAAGTTCTTGAATGGTATGAGAATTAGGGTTGGTATTTCTTTCATGTTCTCTCCAGCTGGGTATGATATGGATTTTTAAAAATGTTCTGAGTCAGCGACACTTAATTATTCAATCAACTTTGATCTAATAAGACACTATCCTTGCATGAACCCATAGTTTGTCTTTGATTTTGTTTCTCTGAGCAAATTTTAATGATTGCTTTTATACCTATGTTTCAGATGACTGGGTGGTTTAGTCTCTGAATCACTGGCCTGGTAACTTGATTAAAATCCTGCCGTTACCTGCTTGACTAAATAGTCTCTCTCAGTTTATAACAGAAGCCTAGAAATGAGAAGTCCTCAGTAAAACACATTTAGTAATTGGAGTTTCTGACAACTTGTGGTTAAGAGCATCCCTCCTACTGACATGTCCATAGGCTTCCTTTAACTTACATAGTTCCTGATTGAGCAATGATGGAATTGCTTCTTTCCCTAGAGAAAATGGGAACAAGAAAAAGACCCAGTTTGTCAGAGTTATAGGCATCAAGCCTCTGTGTCAGCACCTGTAACATCAAGGGAAATAAATGTGACGTTCTGGGCTTCCCAGCTAACTGGAATTCTTTTCAAAATGGAACCTACTATATCTTCATGTTTATGCCATTTTTATGCACAAGTTTAAGTGAAATCATCACACACTTCCTTTTGTCGTCATTTCATATTTTATACTTCTCAAAATAATGTGGAGTACATTGCCTTATCAACATCCAAAGGCAGGGATTCCTGAGGCATCTTAGGTTCTGTCTCAGGCTAGTCTGCATATTTTTTCTCTCACAGGTAGTCAGTCTAATGTTGGGTTTATTAGCTGAAAAGCAAAGTATTGCTTCCACCTATCATTTAGACTGTTGCTTGAAATATTAAATTTTGTTTGGTAATCTCTAAAAAATGTAAATATTGGTGTGCACCATTTTAGTAGATCTGCAGCATTAAGGGATTACCTACAGAAGAAACAGATACATAATTGCATCAGATGCAGGACGCACACATTTTGCCAAGTCCACTTGCTGGCTTCTTTCACTGTATCCCTTGAGCTTGTTAATTGTTCTGCAATGTGTTTCATCTTTATGGCCTAGAAGATAGAAAAATATGGCTATGCCACAGACAGATTAATTTTGCTAAGGTGAAATGATTGTTACCTTGCTTGACATGAGCTGCCACAACCATGGGATTATTTTAATGGTCCACTGAAACTCTAAGAAGGCTGATGGTGGAGCTCCAACTCATGCTCCTCCCAACCTGCAGTTCACTCTACTCTAGGCTATGGAGCATGCCTTAAAAAATGATCTAAATGATTTCTGCATTTTGTTAAGAAAAGAAAGCATTTATTCTTACAAATAGAACATCTAAAAAAATGCATTGACTTTGGTGGCAATGCTGTGCTCAGGTGTAATAAAATTGATGAGCCCATATAATAAAATTTATGAAACCAGAGTGAATTCAATTTATTTGAATATGCTCAGTTATGTTTTTGTTTATTCCCATAGCAGATGTTTAATTTACAAACCAGGCAATTACGACAGCTCTTCCAAACAAATAAGAGCAGATTAGTCAAACGTTCACATCAATTTTTATGTTTATCATTAGTTTTATGAGGTGTCATGAATATTCAGTGGTAAGAAAAGCTATCATTATGATACCTGGAAAACCTCAAAATGATGTTTTGCATCTCTAAATGTGATTTCTCCTTTTTTGATAAAGCTATTAATGCGGGTTGTCTCTTATTACAAGTTAGGCTTATGAGCTGAAATGGAAAGGCACTCATTCTTTCCCGAGATCCCATGCATTCTAATCAATGCACTGATGGCATTTTTGTGAAAAGTATGTGAAAGCATATCGTTAATCATATTTTTATTTTTTACTCTCTGTATAAACACAGTTTATGCATTCGGGAAAATTGCCATGCAGACTTTTTTCTTGGACTTTATTTATTTTACTTAAATTGTAATTTTACTTAAAAATACCTCACCTTGCATTTATATCTAAGATCAATTGGCCTCCTTTTCTTTGAAATGCCTTTCACTATACCAAGGGAAATTTTAACTTTTCCAGACATGAGACTTATGTTGGTTCTTCATGGGAACCTGTGGATAGGAAGTCTTGGCAGGAAACCATTTATGGGGCAGGATATCCATGCAGTTTTATTTTTCTTTTTGATGCTTAAACTGTCAGAATAAAAAGATCATAGCTTCATTATAAATCAGTAAAACGACATGGCATCATTCATAAACAAGGGAGAGCTATTTTCAACCTAGATGCTTTTGAATAGATTGCACTCTGGCAAACTCTGCCCAAGACACAGTGAAATAGCCTCAGTATCCTCGCTGCATTACCACAGTGCATTTTCTCCAATCCATTGTCATGGCAGTTTTCCTGTCATTGCTCAGCATTCAGACTGAAGAGAAAATTAGGCGATCAATGTGTTAAAGAGCTCTAGAGGGAATAGCTTCAATATAAATATTTACAATATAAGCTATACCAAATATTGAAACAGAACCTGGTGCAAACATGCTTCTAAAAAAAAAAAAAAAAAAAGCTTTGAACTATAACATCATGTTTTTGGCTTTTTTTTTCCTTTTTCTATTTTTTTTTTGCTGTTTGTTGTTTTTCTCACTAGCATACTTTCTATGACAACAACCAAAATATCATCTGCCTTTTCCTCATTAGTTACAGTTTAAGTTTCTTAGGAGTGTTAAATTTAAAAATAACTGTATGGGCTGGGCTCTGTGGCTCAGTCTGTAATCTTAGTACTTTATATATAATCATTATGCTTCAAATTTAGATAGAGGCATGTTAGAGAGCTTTGGAATGTCAAAATCAATATTATCTTAATGTACAGACACCTATTAGGCTCTTACCAAACTTACTAAAAGTTTTTCATTTTGAATTCAAAATTGAATCTGAATTTGAATTTCATGTAACTAGGATATCTATCTGCAAACAATGCCATTCTAAGAAAGTAATATGATACTCACCAAGAGGAGAAGCTGAGACTTGGGCACCTAGGCAGAAATAATCATGTACCAGAAATGATAAATAATTGCACACAAGTACAGTAGACCCTTGAGCAATAAAGAGCTTAGGATGGCAACTCCCCACATAGTCAGTAATCCATATATAACTCTTGACTCCCAAAACACTTAACTACTTATAACCTACTGTGGACTAGAACCCTTTCTGATAACATAAATCTTTGATTAACATGCATTTTGTATGTTGCATGTATTATAGACTGTATTCTTGCAATAAATGAGAGGAAAGAAAATCATAAAAAAGAAATTATATCTATTATTCATTAATTGGAAGTGAGTAATCATTATAGATCTTTATCCTTGTTTTCTTTATGTTGAGTAGGCTGAAGAGAAGGAGGAGGAGGATGGTTGGTTGACTTTGTAGTCTCAGGAGTGGCAGAGGTGAAAGAAAAACCACTTATGGTGATCAGGAAGATGGCAGTCAAGCCAGTCAGACTATGTGAGTCCCTGTGTGAGTGAGTGAGTGTATGGAAAATTTGTGTATGTGCTGCTAAGCAAGTGGGCGTGTGAGTGGGTGACTGAGTGAGGGCTAAGCAGTTGGTGACCAGGGCTCTCCTGGTGCAGCAGCTGGTGCCACAGCAGCTGGGCTTGATCTAGTGATGCCCAGGATGCAGAAGCCGAGTGCCTTTTCTTTCTTTTTTAATCAACAAATCCTCCCTGGGAACAAAATGCTGGGAGAGACTGTCTAAGTTGGGGCCTGTGAGCAAGTGGCCAGGCCCCTGTGCAACAATGGGTGCAGCAGCTTCTCTTCTTGTCCCTGGCTCTTCCCAGGTTACCGAAGCTGAGCACCATTGTTTTTTTTTAATGGACAGAAGTTTTTCTGTGAAAAAGTGGCAGGGAAAAACTATCTCCCTAGGCTCTTCCTCACTATTAAAGAAAGAGACTGCCAACTGTAGGTTTTGCCTCACCACTTTAGTGCCTGGTAGGGTGCTGGCAGCAGGGGATACACAGAGAGTCCAGAGGCAATGTCCCATGGAAGTGGACAAGAGAGGCACCCCACAACCATCTTGAAGGTGGGGCAGGAAAGTGCTCTGATTTACTCATCATTGAGCAACAGACCCAATCTCTGTGACTGGCTGATCAACTACTCAGGGATTGATCATGACCCAGAGGGAATATCTAGAAAGCACAAACCTTGGAGGGACCTGACAAGTGCTGAGTTCCAGGTGCCCAAACCCCTACACTGATCCAGTCAACGGACAACACGTATGGCCAGAAATGGAAGAGGAAGAACTACAAAGAGATCAATGTGCCCCATTTTCTACCTGACTCAAATTTCAAAAACTACAAGAGACAGCAAAGTTTCCCATCCACCATCCTATTTCAAAATAGAACAAATCCAGAGCCCGGGTCAGGGAAGAATAGAGGACTGAGCAAACATCAGAAGGGAAAGCTTCTCCCACTGACACTGAATAACAGAAATAAAGAGAAGCACAAGAGATCTGTTGCAAATGAGGAAAAACCAAAGGAAGACCTCAGGTAATTTCAAGTGCACCAAAGACAAAACTCCTGAAAAATCAGACCTTGGTGTCCAAACAATAGAAGTCACCAACAACTGACCCAGAATATGACAGAGATTAAGGAATGAAAAGAAAGAGTGAATAAGATTCAAGAAAGACAAGATAGAACACTGAAAGAACTTGTTACAGAGATTTTGGTATTAAAAAATTTCATCCAGGAAATAAATAACAAGATGACAAGCATGGAAAGCAGAATTAATCTAACTGAAGAAAGAATCTCAGAACTTAAAGACCAGAACATGGTATTAACCAGATCTATAAAAACTTAGAAAGAACACTCAGAAAGAAAGAACAAAGTCTACAAGAGAAGTGCGATGATATCAGGAGGCCAAACCTACACTTGATTGGTATCACAGAAGAAGAAAGGGAAATGGAGAACTCTTTGGAGCAAGTATTCCAGGAGGTAATCCAAGAAAACTTTCCCCATCTCACCAGAGATGTGACCAGTCAAGCACAAGAGATACAGAGAACCCCCATGAGACATCAAATCAGAAGACCAACTCCTAGACACATAGTAATTCACCTACACAAAATAAGCACAAAAGGCAGCAAGAGAGAAAATCAGACTACCTACTAGGGAAAATCAATCAGAATAGCAGCAGACCTATCAGCAGAAACATTACAAGCAAGAAGGGACTGGAACACTATATTCAAAGTCCTCAAAGTAAACAATTTCAATCAAGAATTTCCTGTCCAGTCAAGCTCAGATCATCAGTAATGGAGAATTAAAATCCTTCCCAGGTATCCAAACCCTAAGAGATTATGCAGCTTTCAGACCAGCTCTAGAGGGACACTTAAAAAGGTATTAAGCACAGAAGAAAGAAAAAAAAAAAAAAGAATGAACACACTTCTGAAGAGAATAGCAGAGCACAGTATCAACAGAGAATACAGTGCAACAAGAAACTTAAAAGCACACACATAC
Organism: Carlito syrichta; assembly: GCF_000164805.1. NCBI lineage: Eukaryota > Metazoa > Chordata > Mammalia > Primates > Tarsiidae > Carlito > Carlito syrichta. The sequence goes on from NW_007089499.1 coordinate 24,110, forward strand.
ATTAACCCCAAAGCAAAAAGAAAACAAGCAAATAAAGAAAAAACTTTGTAAGAACCTGATGACAGGGATAAACAATCACATTTCAATAATCAGCCTGAATGAGAATGGAATAAATGCACCACTGAAAAGACACAGAATGTAAAACTGGATAATAAACCAAGACCCAATTATTTGCTGCATCCAGGAGACTCATCACACTATAAGGGATGCACACAGACTCAAAATAAAAGAATAGAAAAGGTGTTTCCAGGCAAATAGATCACAAAAGAAGGCAGGAGTTGCAATATTAATATCAAACAAAACAACCTTTAAGCTATCAAATATTTAAAAAGATGCAACAGGACACTATATAATGACAAAAGGTTCAATCCATCAAGAAATATCCATCCTAAACATATATGCACCCAACACAGGAGCACCAGCATTTATAAAACAGCAACTAAATAAAGTAAAAAAAGATATTGACTCTAATACTGTTACAGCAAAGGACTTGAATACTCCACTAACAGTCCTAGATAGGTCATCAAGGCAAAAAATCAACAAGCAGATCCAGAACCTAAACTTGATCAAATGGTCTTTATAGATACCAACAGATTATTCCACCCAACAACCAGAGAATATACTTTCTACTCATCACCACATGGAATGTCCTCCAAGATTGATCACATACTTGGGCATAAACCAAACATAAAAAAATTCCATAAGGTTGAAATCTTGCCATGCACATTCTCAGACCACAGAGGAATAAAAATAAATATCAACATCATCAATATTTCCCCAAAGCCCACAAAGACATGGACACTAAACAGCATGATGCTGAACAACAACTGGGTCAACACTGAAATCAAAGAAGAAATTAAAAGATTCCTGGACACAAATGTAAATGAAGAAACATCTTACCAAAACCTCTGTAATGCCATGAAGTTAGTTCTAAGAGGGGAATTTATATCTCTACAAGTACACATCAAGAAAATGGAAAGATCCCAAGTGGAGAACCAAAGAAATCACCTAAGGGAGCTGGAAAGAGAAGACCACCAAAACCCCAACTTTAACAGAAGAATCCAAATCACCAAAATAAGAGCCCAAATATGGGACACAGAGGACAAAAATATCATAGAAAAGTCAACAAAACAAAAACCTGGCTTTTTGGAAGAATTAACATGATGGATGCATCCCCACTCAGAATGACCAAGAAAAAAGAGAGAAAAAGCCCAAATAAACACAATCAGAAATACAAAAGATCAAATCACAACTGACCCCTGAAGAAATACAAAAGATTATCAGAGATTACTGTGTACGCCTGCATGGAAACAAAATTAATAACCTAAATGAAATGGGGGACTTTGTGATATCACACAACCTCCCCAGGTTGAAAGAAGAAGACATTGAGACACTAAATAGACCAATAACAAGTCAGGAAATTGACTCTGTCATACAAAAACTACCTACCAAAAAAAATCCTGGACTGAATATCTTTCCAGCAGAATTCTACAAAACATACAAGGAGGAGCTGATATCAATCCTTCTGAAAGTATTCCAGGCAATTGAGAAAAATGAAATTATTCCCAAATCATTTTACAAAGCTAACAACACACTGATACCCAAACTGGGAAAAGATTCAAAAAAAAAAAAGAGAGAACTACAGGCCAATATCCCTTATGAGCATAGATGCAAAAATTCTCAACAAGATTCTAGCAAACCATATCTAAAAACACATCTCAAAAATCATCCACCATAACCAAGCAGGTTTTATCCCCAGGATGCAGGGCTGTCTCAACATCTGCAAGACCATAAATGTAATTAAATACATCAGCAGATGCAAAAACAAGAACCATATGATTATATCATTAGATGCAGAAAAAGTATATCATAAAATCCAGTATCCCTTCTTGATTAAAAACACTCAAACACCTAGGTATAGAAGGAACATACCTCAAAATAGTAAGTGCCATCTATGATAAATGCACAGCTAACATATTGCTAAATGGACAGAAACTAAAAACATTTCCCCTGAAAACTGGAACAAGAAAAGGCTGCCCACTCTCCCCCCTTTTGTTCAATATTGAGTTGGAAGTCCTAGCTAGGGCAATTAGACGAGAGAAGGAAATCAGGGGTATCCAAATAGAAAAAGAGGAAGTCAAGTTATCCCTCTTTGCTGATGATATGGTCCTATACCTTGAAAATCC
>NW_007089500.1:0-341 GCF_000164805.1 Carlito syrichta
AGTTGGTTGAGAAATTGAGGTTTTGCTTCTGGAATCTTAATTCTATTCCATTGGTCTGTACGCCTGTTCCTGTACCAATACCAAGCTGTTTTGGTGATTGTAGCTTTGTACTAAAGTTTGAAGTCTGGTAATGTGATACCACCTGTTCGTTTTTTTGCTGAGGACTGTTCTGGCTATTCTTGATTGTTTGTGTTTCCATATGAATTCCTGAGTTGTTTTTTCCAGGTATGAGAAGAATGTCACTGGTGATTTGATGGGTATTGCATTAAATCTGTAGATTGCCTTAGGTAAGATGGACATCTTCACAATGTTGATTCTTCCAATCCATGAGCATAGGATAT
>NW_007089501.1:0-311 GCF_000164805.1 Carlito syrichta
GAAAAATCTACACAAATGAAGAAAAACCAAAAGAAGAGTATGGGTCTCTCCCAGACCCCTGGGAGGACAGACACTGAAGAAACAGACTTTGGAATGCAAACAATGAAGAGCCCCCGGAATGAAGGGTCTCAAACTACAAATCTAGATATCAAGCATTAATGGAGAGATTAAAAAGAATTGAGGAGACACAAGAAGAAACTAGAAAGAGGCTGATATCTGAGATAACAGTAATAAAGAATACTGTGAATGAGATAAATAACAAACTGATAAGCATGGAAAGCACAATTACCCAAGCAGAAGAAAGAATCTCA
>NW_007089502.1:0-355 GCF_000164805.1 Carlito syrichta
CATAGATGGCTTTTAGTATTTTGAGGTATGTTCCCCGTATGCCTAGATGTTCAAGGGTTTTCATCAAGAAGGGGTGCTGGATTCTATCAAACACTTTTTCTGTATCTAATGATATGATCATGTGGTTTTTGTTTTGACATCTGTTGATGTATTTAATTACATTTATGGTTTTACAAATGTTGAAACATCCTTGCATCCCAGGAATGAAGCCTACCTGGTCATGATGGAGGATTTTTGAGATGTATTGTTGAATTCGGTTTGCTATGATCTTGTTGAGAATTTTGGCATCTATGTTCATCAAAGATATTGGCCTGTAGTTGTCTTTCTTTGTTGGATCTTTACCTGGCTTGGGTAT
>NW_007089503.1:0-363 GCF_000164805.1 Carlito syrichta
TCAGTGTAAGGAGGTTTTTGACACATTCTCTTGGGTTTTCAAGGTACACAATCATGTCATTTGCAAAGAGAGATAATTTGACTTCCTCTTTTCCTATTTGGACACCCCCGATTGCCTTCTCTTCTCTGATTGCTCTAGCTAGAACTTCCAGTGCGATATTGAACAGGAGGGGTGAGAATGGGCATCCTTGTCTTATTCCAGTTTCAGGGGAAATGGTTCCAATATTTGTCCATTTAGGAGTATGCTGGCTGTGGGTTTCTTGTAGATGGATTTTACTACTTTGAGGTATGTTCCCTGTATTCCTAGATGTTCAAGGGTTTTTATCAAGAAGGGGTGCTGGATTTTATCAAAAGCTTTTTCTGC
>NW_007089504.1:0-358 GCF_000164805.1 Carlito syrichta
ATAAATCAAAAATTAGCCGGGTGTGGTAGCGCACGCCTGTAGTTCCAGCTACTTGGAAGGTTGAGGTGGAAGAATCACTGGAGTCCAGCAGGGCAAGGCTGCGGTGGCCAGGAGCGTGCCACTGCACTCCAGTCTAGGTGACCGAGTGAGACTCCAACTCAAAACCAAAACAAAACAAAAACAAAAACAAAGAAAAAAAAACTGGCAACCCCTTCGGGTCTCTTCCCACTGTGGGAGCTTTTCTGTCCTATCAATAAATTCTGCTTTCTTATTTTTTTTTTTACGTTGGAGTCTCACTCTATCACTCAGACTGTAGTGCAGTGGCTGCTCCCGGCCACCGCAGCCTCGACCCGCTGGG
>NW_007089505.1:0-377 GCF_000164805.1 Carlito syrichta
AGAGTTTAAAGCCGCCAGGCGCAGTGGCTCCCATCTGTAATCCCAGCACTTTGGAGGCGGAGGCGAGAGGATAGCCTTAGCCCACAGGTTCAAGACCAGCCTGGACAACTTGGGGAGACCTTATCTGTACAATGTAAAAAAAAAATTAAGCGGGGCTCAGTGGCTCAGCCTATAATCCCGCACCTTTGGGAGGCTGAGATGAGTGGATTGCCTGAGCCTGTGGGTTTGAGACCTGCCTGGGCAACATGGCGAAACCTCATCTCTACGATAAATCAAAAAATTAGCCGGGCGTGGTAGCACACGCCTGTAGTTCCAGATACTTGGAAGGCTGAGGCAGAAGGATCGCCGGAGCTCAGCAGGTCGAGGCTGTGGTGGCC
>NW_007089506.1:0-370 GCF_000164805.1 Carlito syrichta
TTTCAGTGGTGCATTTAGTCCATTCACATTCAAGCTAATTATTGAAATGTGAGAGTTTATCCCTATCATAATGTTCTTATAGAGTTGTTGTTGTTCTTCCTGTTTGTGTATTGTCTTTCTTTTCATTTTGGAGTTGGTTCATGTGTGTTTTTAATCTTTTGCCTGTACTCTTGTGAAGAATGTTTTTGTTCTTTTTTCCTTTTCTTCTGTATTCAATACTTTCTTAAGTGTTTTTTGTAGAGGTGGTCTCGTGGCAGTGTAGGTTCTTAGGGATTGGATATCTGGGCAAGATTTCAATTCTCCCTCACTTATGAAGCTTAGCTTGACTGGGTAGGTTATTCTCAGTTGAAATTGTTTATCTTTTAGAACT
>NW_007089507.1:0-365 GCF_000164805.1 Carlito syrichta
AAAAAAAAAAAAAAAAAAGAAATTAGAGGTAAAAGGTCAGGCTCGGTGGCTCAGCCTGTAACCCCAACACTTTGGGAGGCCGAGGCAAATGGATTGCCTGAGCCTGCGGGTTTGAGACCCACCTGGGCAACTTGGCAAGAACTTGTCTCTACAATATATCAAAAATTAGCTGGGCATGGTAGCACACGCCTGTAGTTCCGGCTACATGGAAGGCTGAGGCGGAAGGATCACCAGAGTCCAGCAGGTCGAGGCTGCGGTGGCCGGGAGGGTTCCACTGCACTCCAGTCTGGGTGACAGGGTGAGACTCCAACTCTCTCTCTCTCTCTCTCTCTCTCTCTCTCTCACACACACACACACACACACAC
>NW_007089508.1:0-444 GCF_000164805.1 Carlito syrichta
TGACACAAACAAGTGGAAAAATATTTCATGCTCATGGATTGGAAGAATCAACATTGTGAATATGTCCATCTTACCTAAGGCAATCTACAGATTTAATGCAACATCCATCAAATTACCAGAAACATTCCTCTCATATCTAGAAAAAACAACACAGGAATTCATATGGAAACACAAACGACCAAGAGTAACCAGAACAATCCTCAGCAAAAAAATAAATAAATAAAATAAAAAGCAGGAGGTATCACATTACCATACTTCAAAATTTACTATAAAGCTACAATAATCAAAAAAGCTTGGTATTGGTACAGGATCAAGCATATAGACTGTTGGAATAGAATTGAGATTCCAGAGCAAAACCTCAGTTTCTCAACCAACTCATCTTCCACAAAGCTTCCACCACCTACCACTGGGGAGAGGAGATTCTATTCAGTAAATAGTGCTGGG
>NW_007089509.1:0-752 GCF_000164805.1 Carlito syrichta
GCAAAACCTCAAACCATAAGAACCTTAGAAAATGAAGGACATACCCTCATGGAAATCAGAACTGGCATCCAATTCTTGAACAAAACCCAAAACCCACAGGTCATAAGAAAGAAGATAGACAAGTGGGACCTTATTAAACTGACAAGCTTCTGCAAAGCCAAAGAAACCATCAAGAGAGCAGGGAGACAGCCTACAGACTAGGAAAAAGTATTTGCCAACTCCAAGTCTGACAAAGGTTTAACATCTTGGATCTACAAGGAACTCAAATGTGCTGAAAAGAAAAAACAAACAACCCCATTATAAACTGGGCAAAAGATATGAACAGACACTTCACAAAGGAAGACATCCGAGCAGCCAACAGACACATGAAGAAATGCTCAACCTCACTAATCATCAGGGAGATGCAAATCAAAACCACACTGAGATACCACCTAACTCCAGTCAGAATGGCAATTATCAACAACTCAAAAAATAACAGTTGCTGGCGAGGGTGTGACAAAAAGGGAACACTTCCACACTGTTGGTCGGAGTGTAAACTAGTGCAACCTCTGTGGAAAGCAGTGTGGTGATTCCTAAAAGCTCCAAATATCAACCTCCCGTATGACCCCACAATCTCCCTACTGGGAATATATCCTGAAGAACTCAAATCACAGTACAGAAAAGATACCTGCACATGTATGTTTATCACAGCAGTGTTCACAATAGCAAGAACCTGGAAACAACCATGCTGCCCATCAAAAGAGGACTGGATT
>NW_007089510.1:0-462 GCF_000164805.1 Carlito syrichta
AAAAAAAAAAAAAAAAAAAAAAACCAAACTAGCCGGGAGTGGTGGCTCAAGCCTTGTAATCCCAGCACTTCGGGAGGCAGAAACGAGAGGATTGCCTAAACCCAGAAGGTCGACACCAACCTGGGCAACTTGGTGAGATCTTGTCCCTACAATAAATAAATTAGCCGGTCAAGGTAGTACACGCCTGTAATTCTGGCTACTCAGAATTACAATCCACTCACTTCAGCCTCCCAAAGGCGCGGGATTACAGGCTGAGCCATGGAGCCCGGCAGGTTTTTTTTTTTTTTTTTAATGGAGCAGGAGCCCACAAAGACAAAAGAGTCCCAGTTACTTGGGAGGCTGAGGTGGAAGGATTGCCTGAGCCCAGCAATTTGAGGATGTGATAGCAGTGTGTGTGAATCTGACTCAAAAAAAAAAAAAGAGCCGGGCTCGGTGGCTCAGCCTGTAATCCCGCGCCTTTGG
>NW_007089511.1:0-364 GCF_000164805.1 Carlito syrichta
GTTGCTTGGGGACACCTGGCCAAGGGGGCCTTCCAGCGGCGGGAGGATCCTAGGAAACCAAGAGGGGGTGTTATGAAGGGGAACCCTCAGTCCACCACCACCGGGAGCTCCAATGAGCCAACCAGACCAGCTGAGGAGCTGGTGGGCAAATGTAAGACTCTGATGCCAAGCAGGGCCCACCGCCTGCCATCCCCTCCTTCACTTCTTCCTACACCATCTTCCCAAGAACAGTCAGTACAGAGAAGACCCAAAAGACTGTGGGACAGCTGGGCTCAGTGGCTCAGCCTGTAATCCCGCACTTTGGGAGGCTGAGGTGAGTGGATTGCCTGAGCCCGCGGGTTCGAGACCCGCCTTGGCAGCGAGA
>NW_007089512.1:0-340 GCF_000164805.1 Carlito syrichta
CTGGGCAACTTGGTGAGACCTCATCTCTGCAATAAATCAAAAATTAGCCGGGTGTGGTAGTGCGCACCTGTAGTTCCAGCTACTTGGAAGGCTGAGGCGGAGGGATCGTAGGAGCTCAGCAGGTTGAGGCTGTGGTGGCTGGGAGTGGCCACTGCACTCCAGTCTGGGCAATGGAGTGAGACTCCAACTCAAAAACAAGAAAAAAGAAAAAGAAAACTTATAATTTGTATATATAACATAACTTTTGGTGGATTTTAAAACTTTTTATTGTGGTAAAATTAAAATGCAAGCCGGGCTCGGTGGCTCAGCCTGTAATCCCGCGCCTTTGGGAGGCTGAGGT
>NW_007089513.1:0-306 GCF_000164805.1 Carlito syrichta
CTACTTGGAAGGCTGAGGCAGAAGGATTGCCTGAGCCCAGCAAGTCAAGGCTGCAGTGGCCATGAGCATGCCACTGCACTCCAGCTTGGGCGACAGAGTGAGACTCCTACTCAAAATAATAATAATAATAATAATAAAATAAATAAATACCAACTTTTCCCCGCATTACTCATGATGCCATTTTAATAGAACATTTCAGGCTGGGTGTGGTGGCTCAAGCCTGTAATTCTCCCCCAAGGCGAGAGGATTGCCTGAGCTCAGGGGTTCGAGACCAGCCTGGGCAACTTGGTGAGACCTCGTCTCTAC
>NW_007089514.1:0-379 GCF_000164805.1 Carlito syrichta
AACTAGGAGACTTAACTAGATAGCCAGCGGGATAGACAGTTGACTTAACTTTATAAGTACCTAACTAGCCACCTTTATAGCCAGCTGAATTAACTAAGTGACTGAACTAGCTAGTCAGCTGGCTAGCTGGCTGACCTAACTGCCTAGGTACCTAATAGCCAACTGGATAGCCAGCGTGCTTAACTAGCTAGCTCTCTACATAGACTGCTGGCTTGCCAGCTGACTTAACTACTTAGTAACTTAGCTATCCAGCTGGCTATTGAGCTTACTTAAGTAGGCTATTTAACTAACTAAGTGTCTATCCTGCTGACTTAACAAACTAGCTACTCAGCTAGGCAGCTGGCTCACCAGCTGACTTAACTCACTGATTTAACTAGGT
>NW_007089515.1:0-353 GCF_000164805.1 Carlito syrichta
CAGGCATGCGCTACCACGCCCAGCTGATTTTTTGATTTATTGTAGAGATGAGGTCTCGTCGCCCAGGTGGGTCTCGAACCCGCGGGCTCAGGCAATCCACGTACCTCAGCCTCCCAAAGTCGCAGGATTACAGGCTGAGCCACCGAGCCCAGCTCGGTCTTGAATTTCTGAGCTCAAGCAATCCTCCCGACTCAACTTCCAGAAGTACTAGGATTATAGGTTTGAGCCACCATATCCAGCCAATCCTTCTTTCTTTTTTTTTATTTTTTATTTTTTGAGTTGGAGTCTCACTTTGTCGCCCAGACTGGAGTGCAGTAGCATGCTCCCAGCCACTGCAGCCTCAACCTGCTGGA
>NW_007089516.1:0-440 GCF_000164805.1 Carlito syrichta
GCAGCCTCGACCCGCCGGGCGCCGGCGACCCTTGGCCTCCGCCTTCGAGGGGCCGGAACGACGGGCGCGCGCGACCGGGCCGGCGGCCGTTTGGGTTGGCTGCGGAGCGGAGGCCTCGCTGCCCCGGCGGGTCTCGAGCCCGCGGGCTCAGGCCGTGCCCTCACCGCAGCCTCCCGGAGGCGCGGGAGCACAGGCTGAGCCCCGAGCCCGGTACCCGCCGTCTCCACCGACGTGCGGCTCTGGCACCAGCGGCCGTCCTGCAGGCAGCCTCGTCAGGAGTCTCTCCGCTTCCCAGGAGGGCTTCCTGCCGAGAAGGCGCATCTGGTGCGTAAACGAAGCAGCTGAGTGATACATGAAGGAGTGCGGAAAGGAAGGCTTTGCCAGGGGCATCCCTCGAACACGGATTCTCCTGGGGAGGGCCGGCCCTTGGTCGTCCAGGC
>NW_007089517.1:0-355 GCF_000164805.1 Carlito syrichta
CTGTGGAAAGCAGTGTGGCGATTCCTAAAAGTTCTAAAAATCAACCTTCCATATGACCCCGCAATCCCCCTACTGGGACTATACCCTGAAGAACTCGAATCACTCTATACAAAAGATACCTGCACACATATGTTTATTGCAGCATTGTTCACAATAGCAAGATCATGGAATCAATCATACTGTCCATCAAAATAGGACTGGATTAAAAAAAATGTGGTACATAGACACAATGGAATATTACGCAGCCATAAAAAAGAGCAAAATCATGAATTTCGTAGCAACCTGGATGGAATTAGAGTTTATAATACTAAGTGATCTCTCACAGAAACAAAGATCTGAGTATCATATGTTCTCA
>NW_007089518.1:0-513 GCF_000164805.1 Carlito syrichta
GCCTAGGAGATAGAGACAGACTGTGGTGAGCCGTGATTGTGCCTCTGTGTTCCAGCCTGGGCAGGAGTGAGACCCTGTCTCTAAAACAAGAGTGTTCCAAGCTGGGCGTGGTGACTCACGCCTATAATCCCAGTACTTTGGCGGACTGAGTGAGAGAATTGCCTGAACCCACGGATTTGAGACCAGCCTGTACGATTTGGTGAGACCTCATCTCTACAATGAATCAAAAAATTAGCCAGGTGTGGTGGCACATACCTGTAGTTCCAACTACTTGGAAGGTTAAGGTGGAAGGATCACCTAAACCCAGTAGGTGGAGACTCTGGTGGCCGTAAGCATGCTACTGCACTCCAGCCTGGGCAACAGAGTGAGACTCCAACTAAAAAAAAAGTGTTCTAGCTGGGCTCGGTGGCTCAGCCTGTAATCCTGCGCCTTTGGGAGGCTGAGGTGAGTGGATTGCCTGAGCCCGCGGGTTCGAGACCCACCTGGGCAACTTGGCGAGACCTCATCTCTACA
>NW_007089519.1:0-339 GCF_000164805.1 Carlito syrichta
CTGCACTCCAGTCTGGGCGACAGAGTGAGATCCCAACTCAAAAAAAAAAAAAAAAAAGTTTATCCCAATAGTCTCAGCACTTTGGGAGGTGAGAGGATTGCCTGAACCCAGGGGTCCGAGACCAGCCTGGGCAACTTGGTGAGATCTCGTCACTACAACAAATCAAAAAATTAGCCGGGCATGGTGATGTGCGTCTGTGGTTCCAGCTACTTGGAAGGCTGAGGTGGAAGAATCGCCTGAGCCCAGCAGGTCAAGGCTGTGGTGGTTGTGAATGAACACGCCACTGCACTTCAGCCTGGAAGACAGAGTGAGACTCCAACTCAAAAAAAAAAAAAAAAA
>NW_007089520.1:0-468 GCF_000164805.1 Carlito syrichta
CACCCTGCCTCACACCAGACCTGGTGGCGCAAACCTGGAGGCTCCCACGCGCCCCTGAGCTGGGCTGGGAAGCTCGAATGTGGGGGGTTTCTGCGCCCTTCCCTCCCACATTCCCTGGTCCCGGTCCACCTCCTCCCCGGCGCCCCGGCCCTCCCATCCCCTGAGGGTAAGGGCAGGGCTGAGGAAGGGGGCGGGGCGCGCTAGAGGGCCCTTCTCCCCAGCAGCCGGAGGCCGACGGCGTCCGGGTGGGATGCAACCCAGAGCGCCGCGTGCAGCTGGTCTCCGCAAGCCCGCGCGACTGGCGGGGCGCATCGAGTCCGACCTCCAGGCTCCCCTGCTTGGGAGAGGAGCTGCTCCCCAAGCCTAAAATGGAGGCGGTCTTTGTCCCCGGTGGGATTCAAAAAAAAAAACGAGCCGGGCTCGGTGGCTCAGCCTGTCATCCCGCGCCTTGGGAGGCTGAGGTGAGTG
>NW_007089521.1:0-372 GCF_000164805.1 Carlito syrichta
AAGGGCGCAGTCGCTGGCTCCGGGTCACGAGGCCACCGGAGCCGCCAAGCGGAGGTGCCCGGCCAAAGTGCAGACACTGCGGCGTCGTGGACTCCAGTCATCGCCTCGGCGGGCCCCTCCGCGCGGTCCCCTTGCCCTTCCGGAAGTCCCCAGCGTGAATAAGAAAGGCGTCTTAAACCGAGCACGACGGCTCAAGCCTGTAATCCCAGCACTTTGGGAGGTGGAGGCAAGACCAGCCTGGAGTTCAAGACCAGCCTGGGCAACACAGCGAGACCTCTTCTCTACAATAAATCAAAAAAATTAGCTGTGTGTGGTGGCGCACACCCGTAGTCCTAGCTACTCTTGATACTGAGGCAGAAGGATCGCCTGAGC
>NW_007089522.1:0-338 GCF_000164805.1 Carlito syrichta
CTCTTGTCTCTCCTCAATTTTTTTAAATTCTCTCCATTAATGTCTTGATGTCTGGGTTTGCTGCATGAAACCTGTCATTCTGGGGGCTCTTCTTTGTTTGTGTGCCAGAATCTGTTTTCTCAGTGTTTGATTTCCCAGGGGTCTGTGTGAGACCTATATTCTTCCTTTGGTTTTTCTTCATCTGTGCGGTTTTTCCCCCTCCCTACTTTTTCTTTTCCTCCATGTCACCGTCTTCTTTAATTCTGTTTTTCAGGGGTAAAGTGATTGGTTTTACTTCTGTTTGTTCAATCTCCTATTCTTTATGTATGCCCTCTTACTTTGTTCAATTCTGGAGTTGC
>NW_007089523.1:0-23406 GCF_000164805.1 Carlito syrichta
TTGGTGCCTCTGTGCCTCTGTGCCCTCTCATGGGATGTGTGTGTTTTCCTTGAAGGCTTTGAGCCATGTTCACAGCACCTACGACAGCTGCTTTGAAAGTTCTTATCCACTCATTCTTCACCTCTGTCGTTTCTGGTCCTGTTTCTGTGGACAGATTTTCCTCTGGTTGTAGGTCACAGTGTGCCTGCTTTTTCCCAGTGTGGGTTGGATGTGTGTGCCCTGTGGAGAGTCCAGACCCTTGTTGTCTGCAGACGGATGCTAGCCACATGTGGCCACTGCGAAACTGGCCAGTCTAAATTTAGATGTGCCGTCATTGTGAGCGACAAGCTAGATTCTTTTTTTTTTTTTTAATTTTTTTATTGTAGAGATGAGGTCTCACCAAGTTGCCCAGGCAGGTCTCGAACCCGCGGGCTCAGGCAGTTCACTCACCTCAGCCTCCCAAGGCACGGGATTACAGGCTGAGCCACTGAGCCCGGCTGACAAGCTAGAATCTTAAAGACAAATAAAAAATGTAAAAATCTTATCAATAACTGTTATATACAGGTTACCTCTTGGAATAAAAGTGTTGTGAATATATTGGCTTAAGTAAAATATGCTCCAGTTCGTTGCACATTAAGAGTGACTTTCGTGTAGCTACTAGAAGGTTCTCCATGAAGTGGGAGTTCATCTTCTGTTTCTGTTGGACCAGGCTGGCCTGGGTTTTGTGTGTCTTTTAAAGAATACTGACATCCATCTTGCAGAGAGCTAGGCCTTGAGGTGTGCTGGGCCGTCGCTCTGGTCGGGGCCCCAGGCAGCCTCTGTTCTAGGGCTGGTGTGGCCTGCATTCTGAGGAGGGGCCCTTCCGGGGCTCTCGAGCTGCCTTTTTTTTTTGAGTTGGCGTCTCACTCTGTCGCCCAGACTGGAGTGCAGTGGCCGCTCCCGGCCACCGCAGCCTCGACCTGCTGGGCTCCGGCGATCCTTCCGCCTCAGCCTTCCGAGTAGCCGGAATTACAGACGTGCGCTACCACGCCCGGCTGATTTTTTAATTTGTTGTAGAGATGAGGTCTCGCCAAGTTGCCCGGGCAGGTCTCGAACCCGCGGGCTCAGGCAATCCACTCAGCCTCCCAAAGGCGCAGGATGACAGACTGAGCCACCGAGCCCGGCTTCGAGCTTTCTTTTCCGAGGACTCTGTCCCGGCTGCATGGGGCTTGATGAATCTCTGCCCTGCCGGGGCTCTGGAGAACATTGGCTGGGGGTTCCCGAGTGGTGCTTTGGCTTCACAGAGTCCTGTAGAGTCCGATGGAGGCCCCCGCGCGGTTTCTGGAGCTCCTCTCTGAGTGGCGCCCTCCTCTCCAGAACCTGCCCGCCAGCCTGTGGTCTCTGAACCTGAGCTCGCTTGCTTGCCGTCCTGGGCCAAGGTCATCTCCAGGTGGGAAGCCATCTTCCCTGCCAGCGCCCCTGCCAGCATTTCTACTGCTGTCCTCCCAGCAGGAGGAGGGCGAGTCCCTCAAATCCAGTCCAGAAGTGGGATTGCCGTGTGTCAGTTTACTCTGGATCCCAGTCCCATCACTTGCGCGAGTGGTAACTTGCATTCCAAAGTTCTCAGTTCCTTTTTTTTTTTTTTTTTTTTTAAGTAGGAATCTGACTCTGTCGCCCAGGCTGGAGTGCAGGGGCACGCTCATGACCACCACAGCCTTGACATGCTGGTCTCAGGTGATTCTCCCACCTCAGACTCCCAAGTAGCCAGGACTACAGGCGCACACCACCACACCCAACTTTTTAAAACGTTTATTATGGAGACAAGGTCTCGCCAAGTTTCTCTGGCTGGTCTCAAACCCTGGGCTCAGGCAATCCTCTCACTTCCATCTCCCAAAGTGCTGGGATTACAGGTGTGAGCCACCGTTGCCAGCCCAGAGTTCACAGTTCCAAATGCACCAAAGGGTTCAGTGATGCTCAGTATTAAGCTATAAGTTAAGAAAAGCTTACGTGAGGAAACAGACATGAAAATAATGGCACTGTTTATTTTTCTGGTTAAAAGCAGGTGAAGTCACAATATAAGTGAGTCTCAGAAATATTTTGGTCAAAGATTGCAGGCATGGAAGAGTGTGTCCAAATGACTGTTTTTGAGGAAGGCGCTCACAGCTAGGGCATCTTTCAGGCAGCGCTCCTGCCCAGGGAACTGAGTCTCCTTGCCAAGACTTGCGAGCATTCTCGGTCAGAAAACCTGACCAGCTGGCAGGGTGACGGGGCGACTGTCTAGGCCACGCTGGCCACGCGTCACAGGCCACCCAGCTCCAGGCCCTCCTGCTCTGGTAACTACTGACGTGGGAGGGAGCAGGAACCACAGCTGTTCCCCAGAGAAGCTACCTGGGCCCCCATGCTGTTTGGTCGATGTTCTGCACAGCTCCTGCCCGCCGGCAGCCAGGCTCAGAACACCTCCAGCGAGGCCCTGTGTGCGCAGAGGTTATGCTTCGCATGTCTGACCCTCCGGCATGGCTGCCTGCAGGCTGGCATGGGACTGTGCCCCACCGCTCCCCCACGCTGGCCCTCCTCGCCCCCTTCCGTGGGGATTCCAGCGATGGGGCGTTTCCAGGGCCTGGGTGTGTGGGAGTGGAGCCACAGGTGGGTTCACTGACACGCTGTCAGTCGTGGCAGATGGCGGCTAGTGACAGCAGACGCCATACAGTACAAGGCCCGTGGGGTGTCTGATGGGAGGGGTGTGCTCACAGCGGCCGCGTCCCCGTGCCCATTGCGTGTTAACCCGCACGTGCATTTGTGTGCCGACCAGGCCGGGCTGGGCTCCTTTCATTCCCCAGCCTGATTGTGCACCCGTGTGGCCTTGTCTTCCCCAAGACCTGTGTCCCGGGGGGGCTGGTATCCAGGGGCATGGGTGACTACAGTCTGCTGGGTGGCCTCCGCCCCCCCCATGCCTCCTTCAGGGGATGCACAGGAGCCGTCCTCCTGCCGTTGTGTCCCCTGGACCCCTGGTGTCGAGGCCGTAGTCCAGGGCATGGTGCGGCTGCCCAACTGCAGGCAGGCTCTGGCTGGAGAACGTGCTGTGTGTGGGATCGCGGACAACAGGGCCTGGCCTAGGCAGCGAGCGGACAGCCCCGGGGCCATCCCCGGTGACTGTCCCTTTGGGCGCTTGCTGTGCTCTGCTGCAGTTTCTGGCAAGGGGCGGGTGCAGTGAGGCCCTGGCGCCACCTGCCTGGCGATCGGGCTGTGCCCCCAGCACCCCGCACTCCTGAGACAAACAGACCCTCCAGGCAGCGATGCTGCTGGACCCAAGGCCCGCCCAACATAAGGTCCCTGCAGGGACACTGGGCAGCCCCAGCCACCACTGTGGCAGCACCTGTCCATGGCGGGTGCTTATGCGTATGTCACGAGTGGGGACGCCTTGAGGGTCTGCCTGCCTGCTGTGTGCCCCCCACTCCTCCTGGGTCCTTTGATGACCCAGCTGACGTGCGCAGAGCTGTGTCCCTGGGCAGGGCCATGGAGGGGAGAGGAGGCCAGCTGGGGTTGCAGGTGGGCTCCGGGGCTTGTGGCCAGCAGTGTGCACCTCTTGTCTGGCCCCTGCAGGCCGGCACACATCTTGGGAGGACACAAGGGAGGCGGTGGGCCCCATGGCGGGAGCAGCATCTGACTGGACCCCACTCCCGGCTCATCAGCCCCCATCGAGCACCATCCCAGCCACTGGCCACTCCACAGCCTGAGAACCCACACTCTGCGACGTCCTGTGGAACTCCCAGGATTTTTTGCAGTTGTGGAAACTGAGGGAGGTGCCCTATCATCCGGCTCTGCCCCAGGCCCTCTGGGTGCAGCCGAGCCTGTCCTGGTTGGCTGCTGACCTCAGGCCCTTGCTAACCTTCAGGCCCCTGAGCCCTCACGGCCGGGGGAGCCTGGATCTCAGAATGGCCTCCTCAGCATCCAGAGGCCAGTGAGGGCAGAAGGGTCGCTCCGGCCTGTGGTCTATGGACAGGGCCAGGTGTGTAGAGGGTGTGTGCCTGTAGGGTACTCACAGGGGGATGCTGTGGTCTTGGCTCCTCCAGACGGCAGGGTTGGGGCCAGTAGCCGTGTGAGGGTATTGTGGGTGGGGCCTGTGGGAGGGCACAGGGCCTGGGGCTTCTCCTTGTGGAGGGATTGGCCCCGCATGGAAGGGCCCGGACAGTATCCGCTCTTGCCTGGTGCCTCCCACCCCGCCAGGGCACAGCGCCCTTCCCCTCCTGAGCTCGCAGCAGCAAGGTACCGTCTTGGAAGCAGAGAGCAGCCCCCCCAGACACCACATCTGTCTGCCCCTTGAACTTGGACTTCCAGCCCTCAGATGGTGAGAAATAAACGTCTGTTCTGTTACATTACCCAGGCTCAGGTACTTGGTTATAGTAGCACCAGGGGACTGATGTGAGGGGTGTGTGGGGGAAAACGTGCGGGGGTATGTGGCCCCGGCTCTCTGCGGAAAAGGGGACACCAGCACCAGGCTGCGTGGCCTCTGGGGTCAGGGACGCACTCGCTCATATCCGGCCTGCGTGGCAGGAAGCCCTTTGGAAGTACCGACTCTCTTGACATCGGCCCAGGACCGAGGCCACAGACGCAGCATGGAGACCCCGTGCCAGGGTCCGAGAGACTGTCCTGGGAGACCTGCTGTTGCCCACGACTGTCCAGCTGCGTCATTTGAGCCCTCACCCAGGATGCTGGCCGGCGCAGACTGCCCTGCGGAGGGCTCAAACGCCCCAGAACCACGGGGTCATTGGGGGACCCTGTCAGGCTGTGCGGCAGCCTTGCCCTGCCCCCACACCCCTCTGGGCACCCGCCCAGCCCCGTTTGTGCTCACTTGTGCCATGTGTACACCCTAACATGGCCAGGCTGCCTGGAGACAAGGGGCCCATCACAGCAGGCTCTGGGCAGCAGACCCAGACACAACAGGTCCCAGCCAGTACGATCGTCCCTGGCTGCAGCAGCAGCCTTGGGGTGCCCCAGGTGGCACTCGGGGAGCCCCTGCTAACCGGTGTCCCTGCCAACTCTTCCTCCCACCACCAGAGGCAGCATCAGGGGCTTTCGGAGAGGAGTCCTCCGACCCCACAAGTGGGAAGCGGAAGCACCTTGATCCGAAGACGGGAGCCCTGGAGGAGGAGGAAGACAGCTGGACACGGGAGAAGCCTGCCTGGGCCGGGTGCCTCCCTGCTCGCCCGGGTATGGGGTCGAGCCAGCCTTGGCTCCCAGACACATCTGTGGTGGTGGTCCCTTTCACGTGACCCGGGAGAGAGCGCCTCGGGGGCATGTCTGCCTCCCGCTCCCCGAGCTTGTGGCCCTGCTCCGAGCACAGGAAGACCACCGAATCACGTGTGGTGAGGAAGATCCTGAGCAACAACCGCTGTGTCAAGTGGTGAGGAAGGCTGGGGTCAACGCCTCAGCCACTGTGAGCTGTGGAAGCTGGGTTTGAGGAGGGCCACACGCTTAGAGCTTTTTATTAAAATGCCTTGTGGTAAGCTTTCTAGTCATAACACAGGACCACGAGAAGTGGATTTGAGGGCGAGTGGTGAGAGCCTCTGCACCGGAGAGCCCCCACCCCAGGAAGGGAGGGCAGGGACCCTGTGGCTCATGCCCATCCTGCGCCGGGGTCTGTTGTACATTCTTTCCCCCCCGCCCCCCACCCCCCCAACTGCCAGCACTTTGTGAGGCATCTTGGGTTCTGTGCTGCCTAACAGCCAGGGGACATCTCATTTCTCAATCTGGTCTCAGACTGGCAAGACGAGTTTGTGGTCTGCTGATCCACGGGATCAGAGATCGAGGTGGGAGAGGCTGCACACGGGCAGGGAGGGAAGGGGGCGCTTCGATCTGCTCTGATCAGGGGCTGGCGAGTGTTGCCTCCGAACGTCTTAAGGGTGTCAGGACCAAACACAGCCCAGCAAGCTTTCAGTGGCACAGTGAGTGAGGACTTTGTCTAATGGGGGCTCAGAAGGACACAGGTGGGGACCAGACAGACCCAGGGAGGCCGTGGTGTCAGAGGGACATGAATGGGGATGAGGACGCCCCGGGAGGGTTCGATGTCACAGAGACATGGACAGCGATGTGGACAAGGAGGGACACAGAGACCACGGTATCATGAAGACACAGGATGAGGACAGACTTGAGGCCACGGTATCTTGGAGACACAGGTGGGGTCAAGGGCAGACTCGGAGGCCGTGTCACGGGAACACGGACAGGGATGAGCAGAGACTCGGGGAGAGCACAGGATCACAGACTTGGATGGGGAGAAGGACACAGGGAGGCCACGGCGTATTCAGACGCTGCTAGCACGGGCCCGGCCCAGCCGCGGGGTGGGCGTCTGGGACAGGGACCCTGGCGTGCTCGTGCCGGGCTCCGCGTGCAGGGAAGGATAGAGGGGCTCTGTCCGCTGTGGGGGTGGGGGGTGGGAATGGCAGGCGCACGGTGCCTGAGGCCCCTGCCCAGGTTGGGCTTCAGCCTGCCCCGGGCCCAGGTCCCCTTGCCTCCCTCAGGGGCCACTGTCCGTCTGACGCATCTCCTGACCCCAGAGCTGGGAGTCTTCAGTGGCAGGGCCACACGCTCTTCTCCGGAATTCTGGGAGGATTGAGGGAAAGGTTCATGGAGTGAATACGCGCAGGGCCCCGGGCAGATGGGGGGAGTGAGGGAGGCTCCAGCAGAGGCACCTTGCAGGGTGTGGAGGCCGCGGTGACCGCCCGTGAGGCCAGGGCGGAGGATGCAGCATGGAAACGTCGAGACGTGAGACCCGAGTGCAGAGACCCGAGGGAACCATGTGGCGTCACGTGTGATGGGTGTGCTGTGTGAGACTGCGGGTGCAGTGTGCTGTGTGCCTGTGGTGTGTGTGAGCACGTTCCCAGCAGCAGTGTCAAAGTTGGCATCAGGCCTGGGGAACGAAGGCTCCCCTGGCAAGACGGGTCAGCCTGAGGAGGAAACGGTGTCCCCAGAGGCCCGGCGCCCGACGCAGGGTCCGGGATCACCCAGCTCGGAGGGCGGCGGGGCCGGTCAGACGGTGGCTGAGTCTGCTGACACTGCTCTGACAGCCATGGTGCACTCCTTGGACTCCCTCACACTCTCGGGGCTCTCCTGCGAGGGGCTGTGGGGACACCCACTCCCATGGCCGAGTGGATGGACGCCCAGCCCTGCTGCGTGTCTTCTCGGGCATCTCATATGCTTGCAGGAGATTCCCTGCCTGGCGTCTGGGCTCTGCCCAAGAGTCTACCAGGGAAGGAGAGCAGGCCAGGCACCTCCTTGCTTTTAGCCTGGGGTCCCCGAGGGTCCCCTGCCTGCCACTTGGTCATAATTTTGTGCTGCTGACGTCCCACCCTCCGGGTAGCTCACTGCACAGCTTCTGAGTACTGTTGTAAACAGTTGCTGAGATGTGGTTTCCATTTGGATTTAGTTTAGCTATAATTGTAAATTAATTAACTCACGGTGTTCTGTCTGTGATGACTTTTCCAGATTTGATGGAGTAAATCTTTGGATAATTCTTTTCAGAAAGGATGATTTGTTAGCGTACTTTGAATATGCACATGCCCAAGAAGTCATTTTCCTGTCAAACTTTATTGTTTGGAGAGGTCCGTTTTAGGTTTAGAATCCACTCAGAGTTTGAAGAATTGCTCTATGTTGTAAGTTACAAAAAGAAAGAAAAAAACCGAGGCCAGGAGAAGTCGTAGGCATCCACATATTTCCATGACTCTTCTTTCCTTTTTTCTTCTAAGAACACCTGAAGGGTCTCTCCACACACGCGCTCGTGTTGCCACCAGCTCAGACGCCCCTGCTGCTTCCATCTTCCTTCCTGGCCGTGTCGCACACTTGAGGCTTGAAGACTTCTTATGTTCTCCAGGTTTCTTTTTCTTCTCCTACCTCATCTCCATCTTCTGGAGATACCCCAGGGGAGCCTTGTATCTCCTGGGTCAGTCCCCGTATCAGTCAACTCTTCTGCCATAACGATACTCCTTTCTGTTCTGAGATCTGTGATCATTCCTTGCTTTGGTCTTCCACGTCACCACATCTTTTCCATTAGGGGCACTTTCACTTGGGCTTTATTTTGTGGGGAATTGTGTTTTTGCCTCTCTGCTCTGATGCCTTCCCTGGTTTCTTGGTCTGGTTTCCTACCTGATCGTGTCTCAAGTCTCCAAGATGTGCTTGTGTGACCCAAATAAGCCCCGAGCCCTTGGGCTGTGCATCAGCCTGGAGGTCACATTCAGAGAACCAGGAAGGAGCGAGCTTGGGCAGTGCCAGGCAGCTGGAGCGTGGACGCTCAGGACCGTGAGAGGGGACTTGAGATACTTCTCAGCATCTCTGTCTCTTCCCAAAGCGATGCATTGTACCGACGACATGTTTTGCGTTTTTCGAAGGGATAGCACGGGCTTTGCACAAGGCCCGCTGTGGCGGTGTCTTCTGGAACTCCTCTTGAGAGTGCTCCTAGTCCCTCAGAGTTCAACCTGGCAGTGGCCGTCAAACCTCTTTCACTTCCCCCCACACCAAGCACCATGTCCCGGCCTCCCCCACTGCCATCTCCACCTGATGAGGTGGAGGTGGCCACAGTCCCCCCGCTGGGCAACTCTAGGAGGCCTGGAGGCCCCAGATGCCATAGGCTGGCAGGGCTTCTGCACGCCCATGGAGGGCATCCAGGATCCTTTGCAGTGTAGGCTCGTTCTCTGCCCATGGAACCTTGCAAGTCCATGGGAGTGTTTTTGGCAGACGAAGTGCACGCCAGTAAGGATTTACGTGAGGTCTCCTTGTCCTGCCTTGCCTCAGTTTCCCCTGTGTGCCCCTTTGCTCAGCATCGCCTCTTCCTGATGTGGGTCTTCCTCTTGAATCTGAGCAGTCCTCCAAGTAGGCTGTGTGTGTGTGTAAACAGGCCCCAGGACTCACTGCTGTGCCTCAGGATGTGCAGAAGCCTCTGGTCTGCTGAGCAGCTGGGTTTGGGCCAGATTCCTCGACCCCCAGGCACCATCCACAGCCCTGTTAGCTGTGACCCCGCGCCAGATTCTACACGCGCTTGGTTCATTCCCCTGTGCAGGGCCCCTCACCTGCTCCAGGGCCTGCCCACCTCTCCCCCACATGGCCCTTGGTGACGCAGGGCCGGTGGCTTTTCGCCCTGGCTTGGGTGGTGCATGCCTCATCCTGTGGTCTCCCTGGCAGTGGTGCTCGGTGCCACTACCCTTCCCGGGTGTCCCCCCCGGGCTGGCAGTGGTACCCCTCCCCTTCTCCACCTTACAGATGGACACCAAAGACTCGACCGAGAGACACGACCAGGAAGCCGCCACCAGCCTTGCAATTCGAGTCGAACAGCCTCGCTACTCCAGGGTGAATGGGTGGTCGCTGCCCCTCAACGTCTCCCTGATGTCGGTGGCCGCCATCGTCTTCCTGGTCATGTGCGTCACCGCCTTCGGGATGTTCATCCCCTTGCTCCCACGAGGGTGGAATCATGCCGCCTATGCTGTATCCTTTGGACGGCTGGAGTGGCCTCTGGGGGAGGGGCTTCTGGAGGACTCCTCGCGGGAAGCTAGCTCCGGGGTCCGCACTGTGCTGCTGCAGGGTGGCTAGCCTGGCCCGAGAGAGCCTCCCTGTCACCGGTCCTGGGCCAGGCTGTCTCTTCTCTGCAGCTAGTGCCCCATCGGCCGCTGCTTCTCTGTGTGCTTGCTGCATGGGGCCCCGGTGAGGAGGGTCGATGCCCACCCGGAAGGCATCTGCCCCACGTCTGAGCCCGTCAGGCCCCCAGCCAGCAGTGGAGGGGGTCTGTGGGACCTGGAGGTGACGAGAGGCTGGGTGGGAGTGGTGAGCGGGGGACCCCCAAGGACTGGCAAAGAGCTGCAGACTGGCCGCTTCCTTTTCCAACAAGGCACGATGGGGCTGATTTGTGTTGTCCAGCAAACAGCAAATTTTGATAGGAAAAGACTTTTTAAAGCTACCGAAGCCTGTACAGCTCAAGTTTTTGCCACGTGTGTGACATGGCAGTGCTCTCCAGACCAGCCTCCATGGCGATGAGGAGAGCTCAGGTGTGAATTCTTCCTGGGAGGCTGTGCTCCCGCATAGCATGTGACTGGCTGGTTTGCAGGCTGCACTCCAGAAGATAGTAGGGAGGCTTGTGTCCACTTCTGTCTCAGCGGTGTGCCTCAGGGAGGCACAGGGGCTCTATGCCACACCCAGCCAAGCAGGACATTTGACAAATGACCCTGGGTCCCCAAGGGTCGCTGGGACACTAGAGTGTGTGGACAGCATCGTCTGGTGAACGTGCACCCAGGGGTGTCTGTGGAGATTCGTTACATAGGCATACTGCATGATGGATAGCTCTGAGTATCTAATGAGTCTGCCCGCCCCACCCTGCCCTGATGGTGAGCATGGTGCCTGTGGAACCATATTTCTAAGTATGGGATATGCTGTCCTCGCTCGAGCTGGAATTCCTCTCAGTGAGGCGACGTCGCCACTGCCGCAGGGTCTGTTGCTTAGGCCAGCCCCGCCCTGTGAGCTGTGGGTGAGGAGAGTCAGGCGTGTGTCAGTGCTGGGCACGGGCAGCGAGGCGGCAGACGCAGGACGCGGGCGCAAGCGGGTGCTGTGAGGGCTTCTGCTCTCCAGCCTCAGCGGGACCCGCGCCTCAGGGCGAATGCTCTGTCTTTCCCTCAGCTGATCACTCTGGTGTCTTTCAGCTTGCCAAACACTGGAGAGTCCAGCAAAGTGGACCCCCAGGCACCCACCCGTCACCCTGCTCAACAATTAGGATCTTGCCCATCCTGTTTTTTCTCTCACACGTGTGTGTATGGAACAAGTTGTCAAATTTCAGACATCACTCAATCTCTCCTGTAAATAAGTGCTCCGGTTGATGTCTGACAGGGCCTCTTTGTTTTTATAGCCACCACGGTCTTGTCTCCCCTAAAGATCACGTGGGGTTTCCTTAATGCCATGTCTGGCCGTTTCCCTAGTGTCTCAAACCCGCCCTTCTGCCGCTGCTTGGGTGTCGTTAGGCTCCCCTGTGGGGTGGGGTTGCTGTGTCCTGGGAGTCTCTTTCACTTTCAAACGCTCCCCTGCCTCTTGGCCCCCAAGTCTCCGGCTGGTCAGAGAAATGAGGGCGTTTCTGTCAGCCTAGATGTGGCTGATTTTTTGCTCACTGTGTGAGGGATTCCTTTGTGGGAAGGGTTTTTGTCAATGGATTCAATTTGACAAAAGGCTACTCTGTTTGTTTTATCTTGTGTCCATTTTGATAAGTTGTATTTTTCAAGAAATTTGAGTATTTCCTCTGAATTGTCACATTCCTTGGAATAAAGTTTACACTATTGGCCGTTGCCTTGTGAATGTCTGTAGGCTCTGTAGTGATGTGCCCTCCTGATCATTCTATTGGGGATTTACATTTTTTCTCATCAGTCTTCTTACAGTTGATCACTTCTCTTGATCTTGCAAAGAATCAACTTTTGTACTTGTTAAATATTTTCTCTGTTGTTTGCCTGTTTTCTTGCTCTATTAAATGCAGTTCCTCCCTTATTTTTACTACTTCCTTCAACTGACTTTGAGTTTACTTTGCTCTTTCTCTGCCATCTTAAGGTGGACATTTAGGTCATCGATTGGTCACCTTTCTTTTTCATATACGTGTTTCAGGCTACCTATTCTTCTGCAAGCACGCACAAGCGCAACACACACACACATGTACACACCCTGCAAGTGGGGCTTTCTGCCTCTTGTTCAGCCACTGCTTCTGGGCTTAGAGACCAAAGTGTGTCTCTCCAGGCTTTTGGGGCTCAGTCTCTGGGTCTCGGGTTACCCTGTGCCGCTGAAGTTTCCCTGGGAGTTCAGGCCCTACCCTCTACAGACCCAGAATGGGCTGGGACAGCAGGTCTTGCAGAGAGCCTTGCTAGAGCTCCAAGGATGTGTGTTGAGTGGGAGACACTGATGATGATGGGTGGCATGCCCATCCTGGCTGCGTCCCTCTTGCAACATCAGTCCTGCCTGCAGACAGCTGGCCAGAGCGGTGAGTGCTGGCCCCTGTGGGCTGCAGCTGTGAGCCACAGCGGAAGGCTTTGTGTCCCCTGCCTGCTCCCTCCCTAGGATCCCCGAGAGGTGGGCAGCGGCCTACTTCCCAGGACGTCGTGCCCAGTCACCAGAGTGGAGGTTCCAAGGCAGGCAGGTCTAAGCTGGTGCCCGGAAACACATGGGGTCCTCACGCTTTGCCCATGGAGGGGCCTGGAGGGTGCAGCTGCCCATGCTCCTGCCTGGCACCCTCTGCCAGCCTCATTCCCTTCCTCTCGTCAGGGTGAGCGATCTTAGTCTGAGTGGCAGCCTGTCTCTGCCGTGCCCAATATGTGCTCCTCAGACACCGTGGACATTCCCCGCGATTCCCTGTCACTGGTACAGTGAGCCTCTCCTGTGTGATGTCCGAGCCCTCCCCCTCCAGCCCCAAGTCCCCACGCCTCTGTGCCTGGTGGCCTCCCACCTCCAGGGCTCTGAGACGTCCGCAGAGTGGAGCAGAAACACTGTGGGCCCCGGATGCCCTCTCGTGGACAGCCTTGCCTCCTGGGCCTGCAGGTCATAGGGAGGGGCGAGGGGTGCTACTGGAGCCCTTGCACATGAAGCCCACGTTGTGCAGCCCACCTCTCTGTGTCAGTGTGTGCCGCCTTGCTGGGGCGTCCTCCTCACAGGTGAGAAAACAGGTGTGATTGTGCCTCTCCTCGGCAGTCCGCCTTTGAGGTTCTCCAGCTGTGCTGGATGTTGCCTGGTGGCCTGCCTGGAGTCCTGCCAAGGTGTGGGTTTTGCCTGGAGCGGTGGGTCTGTTCTTGAACTGCGCACGGTGGCCACCTGTCTTTTGTGTCTGGTGTTTCCTCGACCCACGTGTCTCCAGCATCCAGATGGCGGCAAGCTCTCCAGGCTGCAGGTCTGTCTGGGGTGGGTGTTGGCTTGAGCAGGCGTGTCGGGAGGCCGGACCGCCTTACCCTTGGGCCTGTGAGCTCACCATGTCTGAGGTGCGGTTGCGCCGGGCTCCCTGGCCCTATTCAGCCGGGACTTGGCGAAACAGGCGCCGGCCTCCCTCGCCTGCCGCCCTGACGGTCTCTCCTTACCAACCCTGGGGCCACCCTCACAGGGCCCCATGGACGGGGCGCTTCCACGCAGACATGAGCTGTCTCTCAGTTCCAGAACTGGACGGCCACAGTCCAGGTGCTGGCAGCAGCTACCCACTCTGGAGAAGTGAGGAGATGCCATTCCAGCCTCTTCTATGCCATGCCCCCCTCACTACCCGTGTCTTCTCCAGCCTTTCTCTGGCCTCCCCTCTGTGTGTGTGTCTCCGGAGGAGGCCTCCTGTGCGAACTTGCCTTTGCTGGCCATCTGCAGAGACCTTGTTTCCAAGGAAGGCACATCCTCCGGTGCTGGTGTTAGGCCCGAGCCTTCCTGGGGGACCCCGCTCCCTCCTGGCTTTGGGCGCGCATCCTGGCTTTCTCCCTACCCCGGCCTTCTCCTTGGAACGCATGCCATGACCCTGCGTGCTGGAGCCGTCTGGCCCCTTTCAGAGCCAGCTCTCGCTCTCGCTCCACACGCCGCTCTGAGCACCCCTGCTCTCAGTGGAATGACCCTAAGTCTCACCTCTGCTTCCCACTCCACACCTGATGCCCACCCCCCCAAGGAGACTCCTCTTGGTCTGTGCAGTCTCCTGCTGGTGTAAGCTGGACCTGGGTGCCCCTGCCCTATGCAGGGCCCAGGCTCCTTTGAAGGCGTTTCCCGCCACCTCCACCTGATGGGCTACCCAGTGACATCCCTCAGGCCCCTGGTCCGGCACTGCGTGACACCACACTGTGGCCACTGGAGGGCACTCGTGCCATTTGGTGCCTGCAGGGACCCAGGCGGGGCTGGGAAGTGACCGCTCAGGCCCGTGGCTTTGGGCCCTGACTCCAAGGGAGGCTTGAGTTGGCTCTGGAGAGGGCTCAAGGAAGCCAGGCGGCCTCCTCCAGGCCCTGGAGACAAGGGGAAACGTGGGTAAAGGCTGAAAGGCCCCTCCCTCGGCCAGCCCATCTGCTGACCTCTGACCTCTGACCTTGAGAGGGGGTTCCCCTGTCCGCGCCCAAGTTTTCTCTCCTGCCACATGAGCAGGGCCTGAGTACGGAGGGGATTGAAATCTGATACAGCTCTCTTCCCCTGTGAGACCCTGTGCTGTTGCCTGCGGCAGTGTGGGTTTGACAACTGGTGGAGAAGTGCTCCTGGCCCGGGGAGTCCTAGCACGGGGAGGAGTCTTCCAAGAATCCCTGCAGCATGGTGCGGCTCTGAACTGGGGCTTCAGGCACAGAATTGCCCCACAGGGACGGTGGCCGTGACCGCGACCGCACGGGCCTGGGAGCGGTTGCTGTGGGCGTGCCACCTCTTGCCTTTGTGCTTCAGAACGGTTTGGGGGAAAGGTGAACACTGTGACAGAGGGCCTGGTTGTGTGTTCTTTGTGTGTGTCCAGGCTGGAGCATGCGCTGTTTGTTTACTAAACACAGATTGTTGCTAGGGAACGTCCTGAGTAGCTGTGAGGGTGCTCAGGACAGCTCCACTGAAATTTCCAGAGGGCAGGCAGCTTGGTGATGGAATGGAGACACACTCTGTTTCTTTTCCCTTTTATTATTTACTACAGCCTAAGACTGAGATCGCATGAAGTGTGAAGTTAAAAGCAGGAGCACTGAGGATGTAGCACCCTGTCCCCACTACCCCGGGCTCCCCCAGCTCAGGAGGGGTGACCCCAGTGCGTACCCAGGGGAGCGGCTTGCTGGGTCCACTGGGGCAAAATTAGCCGACTCGAGGGTGCCAGCTTCCTTCCTGTGGGTGGCTGACACCGTGAGAGGACAGCCCAGTCCATTGCAGAGCGTGATGTCCCGCCAAGCGTGTGTGAGCGTCCGGGGCAGATAGCCAGGTGGAGACCTGCCCTGGAATCTTGGTTCCCCGTGGAAGCATTCCTATGTGGACGCCTTCAGTGATCTCCTGGCCACAGCACCTGCAGGGTTTGGTGGACTGGTCCAGGCTTGGAGGATTTGGGCCCATAGGGTGCCTCGAGCCCTCCATCTTAGCCCTCCTTCTTGAGAACAAGGGATCCCAAGGACGGGCCACGTCATCCCCAGGCCCTTTCCTGGGTGGTGCCCGCAGACAGTGCCGCTGTCTCCCTGGCAGTGGCCTTACGTGTGAGCTGCTGGGAGAGGCTGTGAAGATGATGCGGGACATGGTGGCAAAGGGCTTGGATGTGGGATCCCTGAGAGGGAGTCTGGGGGTCCCCGGGAGAGTCTGGGCATCCCTAGAGGCAGTCTGGCCCTCCGGCGCTGACTGGTGGGGTACGTGTGTCTCCCTCACACGGCCTCTTCCCCTTCTCTGTTCCTGGAGTTAAATTCCTCCTCTCACCCCGCACCCTCGCCTCTCTGCTGATGAAGGGACCCAGCATCCTGCAGGGCCTGACTTGGCCCCATATCAGGCCCGTGCTGGGAAACACCACGGGAGCAGCTCTTCACTGTGGGCCGTCGCTTCCAGTTTAAAGCATCTCCCTCAACGGCCCTTGCTCCGTCGCCACCTGTTATGGGATTTCGGGGTCTCTGGGCCGGGCTGGGCCAGCAGAGCCTTGCGGGATTGAGCGTTCTGGCGTGCAGCGCACGTGCAGACGGCAGTGAACCCGAGGGGCTGGAGGGCGACTGTGCGGGCCCCCTGGCTGAGCTGCGTGGCGGGCGCCGAGCAGCACTGCTGCATGGGGTCACGCAGCAGGCCGGGTGCCCGGGGCCACGCAGCAGGCCGGGCCCGTCTTGCCTCCTCCGGGCTACCGAGCCTCGCGTGGACACCTCGTGCTGTGCCGACCAGGCCCACAGCCATGTTGTCCTTGACACCCCCCAGGTGACTGGTGGGCTTTGCCTGGCACAGCTTGTGGCCTTCCTCGTTGCTGTGTCCACTGACCCCTCAGAGACCAACGTGAGGGGGAAAGTGGGATTTTATGACCATCCCAGGCCCGTTTTCGATAGACGTGTATTTCCCCACGTCATCCAGGATCACTACTGCAACCTCTGCCAGGTCCATGTGTGAGTGTCGGGGTCACCACCCGGGAGCTCGGGGGCGCAGAGCACCGCCCGGGTCTTCCAGGGGAGGCCTGGGGTGGCTGAGGGAGGCGCAGTGGGCACAGGGTGGAGTCCAAGCCCAGCCTCCAGTCCTGGGACTGCAGGGTGGGCGTGGCCCTCCAGGCCCTCACCCAGATGAGGCAGGTGGTGGGAAGGCTCAGGGTCGGCCTCCAGAGTGGCAATCCCCTGCTGGAGGCCTGGGCTTCTCCCCCTCGGGGGCCGCTGCTCCCCAGAGCTACTCCGGCTTCGCCTCCCCCCTGCAGGCCCCAGTACCCTCTCCAGCCCCAGGCAGAGGCCTTGACCTCCCGTTCCCCAGCGGACAGCTGCCACCCATGCCACAGGGGGCGGTTCCCAGGCCCGCCAGGCTCCCGAGGATGGAGGCTCTGACCCTGGCCCCTGGCTTTGGGGCTGACAGGCTGCTCATCCGGCTTCCTGCCAGGAGCGCGAGGGCCAAGCACTGCAGAGCCTGCAACAAATGCATCCAGGGCCTCGACCACCACTGCGAGTGGCTCAACAACTGTGTGGGTGACAGGAATTACTGGTGAGAGAGGAAGGCCCGGAGGCACAGGGTGCGCCATGGGGGCTGTGGGAGGGGTCCTGGCGAGCTGTGAGGCCTGTGCGGGGTCCTCTGGGGGCCGCGTCCCTGTCCCCAGGTGGTGGAGCTGGGTGTCCACAGTCCCCAGGACCCTGTCTGGGTCTGGAGGCTGTGGTGCGGCTGTCCCCAGACACACCGGCTTGGGCTCCTCGGAGGATATCGCCAGGGACTTCACGTGGGCAGCGAGGGGCCCGTCCTGGCCTGGGGCCACAGCGGACAGAGGCCCTGACGGCCACCCTGGGCCCGTCTGCCCTTTCTCTGCCGAGGCCATGGATGCGGAGAGCCTGGCGGTCGGGCTGCGTGGCGTGGGCCTGAGCCTCTCGCCTCAGTCGCTTCCTCCAGAGGGTGGTAGCGCGTCTGTGGGGCTCTCGCCTTCTGAGCCCAGGTCATCTCCAGCTCTCTGGGTTGTGAAGATCGCTGGGAAGAAAGCCACACGCGCTCCCCCTGCAACTCCATGCTGTCCTCAGAGAGGCCTTGGCGTGGGGCAGGGGGCAGCCACCCGCCCCGTCCAGCGGAGGCCACACCTCACGGGCCGGCCACATGTGCTGTGGAGGTCCCACCGTCCGTCACCCCCATCCTGCGTGGACCGTGCATCCAGTCACTGAGCATGAGGACGAGACAGGCAGAGTAGGGGTGCCGTGTAAAGACAAGTCCCAGGCCTGCGATGAGAGCTGTCGGACAGACCCATGGCCTCTGCCACTGGAGAAAGGCCCCAGGGTGATCCGAGGCAGCTGGACCCGCCTTGCTCCCACTTGCTGCGAGCTCCACTTCCCCTGGGAGGTCATTCCTGCCCCAGAGCCTCGAACTGGCTTGTCATGGAGGTCTGGCTCCTCAGCCAGTAGGCTTCCCCTTGGAAGGCCCTGCGGGGGGGGAGGGCGGAGGGCACACAGCCCGGAGAGAGCTCTCTTCCTCCGGGAGACCGCAGGAGGAAGGCACAGATGGTCTCCGGGAGCAGGGCGGGCAACCAGCGCCCTCCACTCCTGTGGGCAGCAGCCAGCGCGTATCTGCGCCACGCTGCCTTCCGTCCCTCCATTGGCCGGAGGCGGAGGAAGCCAGAGAGCAGCCGCACCTCAAAGGCCATTGCCCCGAAGTTGATGTGGCCGGTCACCGCCTCTGAGAGGCTGGGATTCTCCCTTGTGAAACGAGGAGAAGGCCACCAGGGGCTCGAGGCCTGGAGAGAGAGAGCCAAGGCTTGATGTCTCCATGAGGGCAGGAGGCCACTGGACACTGGCGGAGAGGACGGAGAGCATCCCGGGCGGTTCTGCTGCGCCCTGTGGGCTCCGGGCTCCCTTGTCCTGGGCCCACCTTTTCCACTGGACAGAGGGTGCCCTGGCCAGACAGCAGGCCAGAGATGAGGGGTCTTGACTCCTCCCAAGTGGGCTCAGGCCCAGGAGGATTTGAGGGCAAGGTGGGGTGCACCCACCGCCCGAAGGGGGTTTTCTCCCGGGGACCAGAGTCAGGAGTCGGCGGCCACGTAGGTCCTCGACACTGCGGAGCCCCAGCCGGGTTAGGCCACTGAGGGGCGGCAGTGGCCCTGGAGAGCATGGGAGTCGGGAACCGGGACACTGGGAAGGACCCCGGCGCCCCTGCCTCGTGGTTGGTGCGAGAGGGAGGGTCCACGGCAAAAGCCAGGCAGAGCCAGGGAGACGCGCTCAGCTCCAGGCAAAAGGCGCGTCCCACCTCACAGCCCTCCCTCAAGCCCTGTCCTCTGCACCGTTGTCCAGAAGACGCCCCGAGGGACGGGGAAGTGGAACAGGGCACCTCCGCTAGGACTGTGGGGTCCTCGTTTCAGCCCTCCCCCTGAGGATACCTGTAAGGGAATTTCAGGAAGCCCTAGACAAGAATAGCAGCATCGGCTAAAGGTTAGATGAGCAAAAGCCAGCGGAAGATGTTAAAGGCTTGCTTTTGAAAACCGTCATAATGGCAGAAAGACTGAGGGCAGACGTTTCGGTGAACTGCATACTACGGATTGTGACCTCCCGTTTTGTTTTGGATAGAGGAATGGGTCCTGAGTGTCTTTTGAGCAAAGGCAAGTGCGGGGTGGCTCTGGGCTGAGGGCTCTGGCCGGTGGTGGCGTCCGGCACACGTGACTCTTCTTGAGGTTTGACATCAGCAGGCGCCTTCCAGCCCCCGTCCCCTTGGGCGCTCAGATCAAGGTCCAGAGCCCGCCCGTGCTCCTGCAGGCTTGCCGTCCTCGTGGCCCTCCCCTTCCCTGCTCCAGTGCCAAGGAGCCCCTACACGTTCTCACGCAGGGTCCGTCTACTCAGTGACTCCAGGCTCGGAGTCCATGGGGCTCCTTCTCCACACTGCCAGAACACACACGTGGCCCAGCTGGGGCAGGGCAGGCACCCTGGTCCGACACAGCAGAGCCGGGGAAGTGGCCGGCTCCTTGTGCTGGCCGGGGTGGCTTGGCGAGTCCCATCGTGTCTCTGAGCCTCAGTTTCCTTGCTTGTGAGAAGGGCTGGTTTGGCCGCCTCCCCGCCTCCTCGTGGGGATTCCCACGAAATCCTGCTTGTAAGAAGCACTTTATCAATTCTGAGGTGGCATGAGACCATGCCCGTGGTGACCACATACCTGGAAGCAGCTGCGAGGGCCACGCTGGAGAGGGATGGACCAAACCTTGAGGCACATCCGGGAGCGGACTTTGAGGGGATGGCCAGCCCACGGGTGGGCCCTCTCAGTGCCGCCCACCCTGTTCTCCTCCTGCACCTAGGGGGCCCCTGGGATGCGCGTCTGCATGCTGAGCTTGTCCTGGCGCTGCCCGCGACCCCAGCCTGGCTCTGCTTCCTCCACAGGTCCTTCTTCGGGTCCGTGGCCTCCGCCTGGATCAGCCAACTCTGCATGATTGCCATCTTATTGTACGTGTTCATCCAGTACTTTCTGGACCCTGCAAGTCTCCGCACCAGCCCTGAGTATGAATGTACGTGGCCGCTCTCCAGGGCTGCTTCTGTTGTGTGGGGTGCCCACGTGCCAGCCACCTCTCAGCCAAAAGTATCTCTGGGGGGTGGACAGCCCAGCTTGCCCCAGGAAAGGACAAGGAGAGGCCAGAGTGGGGGAGCCCCGGGCAGGCCCCAGCCTGGGCTGGAGCAGCAGCCCAGAGTCCACACATCAGCCCAGCAGCCTCCCGGTGTCCAGGAGGCCTGGCCACAGCTGCTGTGGGCCGTGCTTCCAGTTCACATCGGGCATGAGAGAGAGGGGTCTGCTCTGGCTCCCATCCCCGCCACGGCCGGTCCTGCAGTGCCAGGCACACGGTCCCTGTGGGGAGCATGTGGGGGCGGGGAGGGCAGAGGCCTCTTGCCACAGGAACCCATGTCTGAGGCCGAGGCGGGGAAGAGCCCCAGGCTCTGAGGACAGCCGGTGACACTGTCTGCTGAGTGGGTCCAGGAGCCCGGGTCTGGGGACAGATGTCTACATCCCAGCCTGGAGCCTGGGACTGTCGCCTTATTTGGGAAAAGTGTCTTTGTAGGTGAGACTGAGAATCTCGAGATGAGCTCCTCCTGGGTTACCTGGGTGGGCCCGAGTCCAGTGACAAGTGTCCTCGAAGAGTCAGAAGAGACACACTGAGGAGGAGGCCACGTGGAGACGGAGGCAGAGGTGGGCCAGGCGACCACAAACCTAGACTCTCCTGGACTCCTGGGCGCTGGGAGAGGCAGGAGGAAGCCCTGGGCCTCTGGGGAGAGTGCAGCCCTGAGACGTGTGAAGGCAGATATCTGAAGGGGCTGAGTGTCTTGCTGAAGCGCTGCCTGGTTTGGAGCTGTTTGTCACACCCGCCTCCGGACCCTGACTAGGAGCACTTGGGCTGCAGCAGCCTTTCCAGGTGTGGGACAGGGCCCCGTCGCAGCCCCAGGCAGTGCTTCATGGGGCACCACAGCCCAGCTCTGTGACTCCAGAGCATTCCCAGAGCCATCATGGCGCAAGACTATTTCAAGGAGGAGCCTTGGAGTTCCACGCAGAAGGCCCTTCGGCTCCTCTGTCCCCGTGAGGCTTGAGTGTGACCCACTGGGGCTTTCCGGACATTGCCGGAGCGCTTTCTGAAGAACAGTTCCGCCTGAGTGGGTCCTGCCCTTGACAGACCCACGTGCCACGACAGTGCCCATTTGTGTTTCCTTCTTCCTTTGTGGCAAGTCGTCTTCCTAAACAGCCTCCACGTAGGCTGGGCTCACTCTGGGCTGCGAGGAGAGGGCGCGAGAAAAGGCAGAGGCAGCCCAGGGCGGTTGGCCGGGACGCCGCCGAAGGGCCGGAGAGGGTGCTCTGCTCTTTCCCCAATACACACTGGCTCCTCATGGGAATGCGATGGGCTCCGTGTGAACTCCTCCATTGTGGACTGAGGTGATGACCTGGGCTGACTGTCCAGAGGACTCCACAGGGCTCACAGCCACCAGGTCACTAGCACAGCAGCTCTGCTTTGCTCTCGTGGGCTGAGTTCCTCACGCTGTCTTTGGCCAAGGAATGTCTCGATCCCTGCTCGTCGAGCTGCAGCCCCGTCAGGCACTGTGGTGTTGGCCCTTGAAGACGGCCCGTGAGGCAGCCTGCTCTGGAAAGGACCGGTCACCTTTCCAGAATTTGCTGTGGAGCAAAGACATGGAGGCTGGGCTCAGCCCTGCTCCACTCTTCCCAGCACCAGCCCCTCACTGTGTGTCTCACACCTCCATTTTGTAAGTGGTGTGGCTGAGCGTGTTGGCCACCCTGGGCCACAGGGAGCCGTACCCTCGAGGCTGTGGCCTTTCCGTTCCACTGGAGAGCAGCTTGTGGAGGCCGCACGGGCCTGAGGGGAAGAGTGGGTGGCCTGGGCACCCAGACCCTCCTCCAGCCTCACCCCAGGTCCACAATGTCGGGGCCACCATGCCAGCCACCGTCAGGAGGGACCCCTGGGCACTCAGGCGAGGCTGGCGGCTCACGCGCCACCACATCCACAGGCCTGTCCTGGGAGCGCCACTTTGACAGCGGTGCCTCTCTCTCGTCTCCCCAGCCGTGAAGAGTGCGAGCACGTGGCTGCTCTTGCTGCCCTTCTTTCCTGTGAGAGTCAGCTCCGCAGTGCTGCTGAGCATCTGTGTGCTCGTGCTGGTGATGGACACAGTGACGTGGCTGCAAATCGGATACCTCTTCTTTTTTCATGTCTTCCTGAGTAAGTGCCCCAAGTGCCCGGACCCTCGGGTCTACAGCGAGCCCCCCACGGGCCCCACGTCCTCCACATATACCTGAGTAGACTTTGCCCCGACCCCCCTCACGTTTAGCTGAACACGCCCCCCGCCCTGACCCCCCACATGCACCTGAGCAGACCCCTACTCTTTGCCCCCTTTCGGGTGGGCCAGAGTCCTCGCCCCTCTAGTGTTACATGTGTCTGAATCAGGAAGCCCCTGGGCCAGCCTTTGATGGAAACCAGATCATGGGCAAAAAGAACAAATCACAGGAAGGAAGGGACACGGGAGGGCCAGTGGGCCCGGCAAGAACTGAATGCAGATTCCAAGACCTGCAGGAAACACGGGAGGTTTCTGAGTAACGTGCTCAAAATGTTCAAGGAGCTGAGAAGTAGGAGATACTGGGCAGGAGCAATTATTACGAAAAAACCAGGAAGATTTCGAGAAGCACCAGGCAGACAGTCTCACACCGAAACACCCAAATCTCCCTCGACAGGTTACGCCCTGACCCAAGCTGAGTGGGGGTGGGGCGGTGGCACTGGTGTGTCTACACGGCAGGTGCCTTGGCAGGTGCTCAGGGACGTTGTCAAACAGGAAGGGTGGAATTTCCCGTCACCGACATCCCTCTTTCTTGGAAGTTACCACCAGTCCCTCCTTTTGGCACAAACAGTTTCCATGGTGGTGGGTCAGCTGCAAACCATCCTTTAGTCCCTGGACAGCCGTGGCCTCAGGCCGTGGCATCACTGGGCGTGCCACCAAGCAGAGGCAGTCAGGGTGAGTCCAGGTCACGCCATGGAAACACCTGCCCCGAAATGCCATATCAGTCCCTGGTTGGGTGTCCAGGGAGTCAGGAGCGTGGGCTTCTCTCTTCCCTGGAGCCCGTCTTCCCTAGAGGAGTCAGGGGGTGCGCTCTGCTCTCCATGGAGGCGTCTTCTCTACAGAAAGCCAGCAGGAGGCCAGAGGGCCTGGCAGGCTGCAGGGCAAATACTCCGGTCTCCTGGCCGGCCCTTCCTGTAGGTGCCTCCCACCCCAGTTGGTCTGTGTTCTTCTCTCCAGAATTGGGCCCGACGTCCTGCCCCACCCAGTGGCAGCTTCCATGGGCCCTTTGTCAGGAAGGCTGCTAGCTCAGACCGTTTTGGGAGCTGAGAACAGACACACACACAGGGATGCCTGCACACAGGGCAGGGGCTGCAGGGCTCCACGTCCCAAGCTGGTGGTGAGAGCCGTGGCTGGAGGACGCCTGGCTGGCCGCTCTGCCCCACGGGGTGCTGTGCCTCCTGCCTGGGCGTCGGGACCCAGGGGACAGGTGTGACGTGGGACCTGTCTG
This sequence comes from Carlito syrichta, assembly GCF_000164805.1. Lineage (NCBI taxonomy): Eukaryota > Metazoa > Chordata > Mammalia > Primates > Tarsiidae > Carlito > Carlito syrichta. Next base: position 23,086 of record NW_007089523.1, read on the forward strand.
GACCATGAGACACGCAGGCGTACGGTGTGTGTGTGCAAACCCAGGCAGAATGGATGTTGTAACTGGAAAAGACACACACAAACCTGCCCATGCTCGCAGCACACCCCGGGTTCTGAGGGCTGTGGCCCGCTGACCCGAGAGCTGGCCGTGTGAGGAGAGGCAGGTCAAGCCAGCGAGAGCCAACAGTCCCCTGAGGGCCGCCCAGGACAGGCACCGGAGGCCTCGGCAGGAGCCTGTCACTCCCCCAACCTGCTCCTCCACAGAGACAGGCTTCATGGGTGGCCGCTGTGCCCGCCAAGAGAGTGATAGACCGTGTGTGTT
>NW_007089524.1:0-338 GCF_000164805.1 Carlito syrichta
ACAGGCATGCGCTACCATGCCCGGCTGATTTTTTTGATTTATTGTAGAGATGAGGTCTCGCTGCCCAGATGGGTCTTGAACCCACGGACTCAGGCAATCCACTAATCTCAGCCTCCCAAAGGCACGGGATTACAGCTGAACCACCGAGCCCGGCTGCCATTGCTCTTAAGCATTATTATTTGTTGTATCTGGTATAAATGTGTCTTAAGCATTATTATTTGTTGTATCTGGTATAAATGTGCAACTTTTCCTTTTATCTTTTTTATTTTTTTATTTTTTGAGTTGGAGTCTCACTCTGTCGCCCAGACTGGAGTGCAGTGGCCGCTCCCGGCCACCAC
>NW_007089525.1:0-574 GCF_000164805.1 Carlito syrichta
CCACCCCACCTGGATCTGCCTTGGTGAGTGAATATGAGCCACCCGCTTGCTTTCCGGTGGGGGGCGTTCTTGGGGGGCCGTCCCGCCCTCAAAATGTGGGGGTGGGGGCAGGGAGCGTAGAGCGTCCCAGAGCAAGTGAGCCAGAGCCTCCGTCCCAGAGCAGGAGACGGCCATTCCTTTCCTCGGTCCTCCAGGCATGTATTAGGCACCTGCTGTATACCCAGTCACACGGGCCCTGCGACCCCCCTGCGAGCACCGCAGTGCCCGTCCTCGTGGCGCGTTGAGACCCACGCCCCCTGTTCTCGGGGCCCCGGTGTCCTTGGGGTCCTCATCCATCCTGACGGCCCCGGGGTCCCCTTCCCCGCCTCCTCCCCACGCCCGCCAGGATGCTTCTCCGCACCCTGTCCCGGGGGGCCAAGGACAAGGGAGCCCTCCGGGGCGCCTCCCGAGCAACCGCCCCCTTTCCGCAGCCGCAGCGCGTCTTCGGCACGTACTTCCGGGTGGGCTTCTACGGCGCGCGCTTCGGCGACCTGGACGAGCAGGAGTTCGTGTACAAGGAGCCGTCCATCACCAA